>NW_024713129.1:13769778-13835077 GCF_018991925.1 Homarus americanus
TAAACAATTGAAATTGAAATTGAATTGAACAAATAACGCGTTGGCGTGGTTAGTCTTATTTATTAGCCGCTACTTCTACCAATAAACTATTAGTACTAGTCTTAATTATTGTTTGACTAAGTGCCACCTCCTGTGAGCCTCACCACCGCTCGCCCTCCCCTTGTTCTGTAAAGACAACGAACTTAAATATATGAAATATCCTCAACAAAGTTTATAAAGTATGGGTAACTTTAGAAACTAAATATTCAAAGATATATAATAAATTCTAATTCAACCACGCACTAATAAAACAAATAAATAATAGAATATTCTTATAAACTTAAAACTTTAATGTGAAATAAATGAAAACACAAATAAATTAATCTGAATCAAATATATAATTACTGATATAAAAAGTTGGTTTGTATTACTATTATTATTATCATTATTATTATTATAAAGGCTGAATGTCTAAAAGAAAAAATCAAGTTAGTTAAGACAAATAATAGTAGGCCTTTACCCCCTGGACCAGAGCCGTTTGTTGACACAGTAACTACCCTTAAGATGTGAAGGATTGTCCACTAATAACACCCTAATCATGGTAAGGATCACATCTCTCATTATCATATCTTTCATGTGTATATATTGTTTGTGTATAAGACAGTTAGAGAGTGTAGTTGTGTGAATAAGGTATTAGATAACGTAGGTGACTCTGTGTTAGTTGATGTATTTGATGGGCTCTTCACTTGGTAGCCTCACTATTAACAAGATGATTGCTTATAAACTACTATTGTTGGTGATTTTGTGGATAGTATAGAAAAATGTTCTTATAATGCTGTTCCTTAATGTTCTTGCAGTAATATTTAATTACAAGGATATGGGTTATCCAACAACCAAATGGAAATCTCTATAATAGAAAACAATGTAATATTTAAGGAAATTAACCTCGGTAAACCAGCTATTCCTTTCAAAAATATCTATAAAGGTAACTTATTTCTTAATAAATCAAGTCTGGTGGGAGGATAGAGTTTATCATGTTCAGTGTTGTGTAATAATGGAGGAGATGGCTAACACCAGAAGGAGTTGTTTAATTTTGTCAATTTTTTCCACAGATTGTCTTATCATTATAGTAAGTATTTTAAAAGAGGCGACATTTACTAGAACATAATAGAGCCTGACCTAACCAACCAAAGAAACCTACCTAGCTTCCTAGCCGGCGAGCTCTGCCCCCCCCCAAACCCCCCGTCATATTAAATAGAAGTACATAGGTATTCTGATATCTGGTACCAATGAAAGCAACTTTGTTGAAGCATCATGGTGCAATTTAAAATTTTTTGTGGACATTAGAGTACACTTGAACCAAGTTGGTCTGTTGTAAATAAACTGAGCAGACAATACCACGTGCTGACTCGGCAGATTTTTTTTGAGGAGTATTTACGGTAAATAATTAATTTCTTCATGTACAAAGCACATAGAGATGTCATTTTAGTGTCATATAATCAGTTTTTCACCATGTTTTACCCCACAATTTTCCTCAACTTTCATGCCCTGCCCACTACAGGTAATTTATGATCTTAAGTCATGAAAAACTAAAAAAATACTTATAATTGAAATAAAAAGTTAGTCGCTTTTTTTAAATACTTATTATAATGATAAGAACATGTGTGGAAAATATGAACAAAATCAATCAACTCCTTCTGGTGTTAACCAGAATTTTTCTGGAAAATGAGCATGATTTCATCCTTGGAAACTCTTTCCCATGCTGGAAATGGAGAGTTTTCCCCGAATTTCCTCGAAAGCTCAAAATTCATTTCAGCTAATGGAGAGTTCCAGAGACTGGATATTCCAGCTAATTGGGGAGATTACTACAGTACTCTACTGTATAGTTTCCAACTCCAATTTCCTTTTCTCAAACTGTGATGTGATTTGTTATTCAGCCAGCACATGTTTATAGTAGTTTTTTTTCTAACAGTCTGTTGATAATTTGCTTGCTGGTCAATGTTTCTGTAAAATGTTGAAAAGACCAAATATGTACGAATTATAAAAGATTTTAGCTAGTGATACAGCTACAGTATTTTATGTAGCAGGATTTAAAAAAAATCATTGTGTATAGAGTGTTGGTAGTGTGATAAATTATACTCTATATAGAAACTGGTTAGTAATTTTTACTACCTGGTGCTGTACCTGATTAACAAAATGATTCTTATTTTTTCAGATGGACATAGGAAATAAGGTGCCAAATAAATGGCCAAAACTGCTGGATATGACAAAGGATGAGTGTCGGAAAGCTCTCCGTGCACTAGGTAAGATAATTTTTCCTGTGTATGTTTATATTGTTATACACTATGTGTTATAAAAGAAACTTTAAATTTTCCTTTGATCTTCATCCTCATTCACTCCATGAGAAAGAAAATTTTAAGGATTTAAATCTTGGCAGAAGGATTAATATACTATACCAGTACAGTAATCCCTGATTTTGTATTTTTGCCTTGGAAATTAAAATGTTTTAACATTTTAATTGTCACTGGAGTGTGTTTGATGGACAGGGATGATTTCTATCACTTGGTTTTCTATTCTAAGAATAACATCTTGTTCATTATGGAAACATTATACTGTACTTACACTCTTTTATTTATGTTGTGTAGAACTGACTACATACAGCCAGGTAGTATCAGTCTTGCGGGCTCAAGGAGAACTTACCAAGGAGAAGAGAAAGCTTTTAAATGACCTTCAAACTATATTCTCAATCACCCTTGAAAGACATCGAGCCGAGATTCGTAGAGCAGTTAATGATGAAAAACTCAACACTATTGCAGACATGTAAGTAAACTTATTGTCTATACTGTAGTGGTAATGTAATTTATGATTAATAACCTGTCCCAGGCAACTCATATATTATAAGCATGTGTGTTGGTATACTGTACAGTGTACCGTTTACATATACATACTGTTTATCACATTCTTCAGGATTGAACATAGATTTATAATTTTTTACATTTGTTTAGCTCATTGTGTACAGGAGTCTCTTTGTGCTGAAGAAAATATTGGTGTTAGCCAAATCAAATATTAAAAGTAGTGTTCTCATGGTGAAGGGGTTAATACTGTAGTCTGAAAATATTTTACGACCCAACCCAAGCACTGAAACCCAATGATTATTTCAAGAGTATAAAGCTGTTAGCAAAGTACAGTACTGTATATGAGAAATGCCAAATTTTTTAGTCAACATGCAATTAAAATCCCATGAGAAGCAAATGAACGTAAAGATGTGGTATGGGAGAAATTATAGATTAATCTAGGACAGAACTTGGGTACCTTTCTTGGGACTGGGTCACATTTGAATTAGAGAGTTTTAATATTTTTTCAGAAATTTTGAGTTAAAATATCTTTTTAGACTGGCTGGGCCCAACACAGGAGTTGAGTGGGCAGTAGAAGGTAGACGCCTGGTACCACTTATGCCCCGTATTCCTCCACAAACCTCATATACTGCCATAGCTACACGGATGGCCCTCTTGTACTATGGCATTAATGCAAAAATGCCTTCCCCAGACTCAACAGCAATGTTTGGTAAAATGGATGGTAAGTGAAATTCTGTACTGTTTTTATAAGTACTTATGGGCAGATGACTTCCAGTAAATCACTTGAATATTATATCATGAAGTCCCTGGGATGGAAACTGAGGTATATCATTAGACATTATTGGTAAGGATTATTTTTAAGTTGATAACAATTGTTACTCACACCCAAATCTCTAAGAGGGATCTTAAGAATAAAAAATCGCTATTTAAGGTAAAAAGCAGCGAGTTGTGCCATCACATTGGCATGTGTGCACCTCGTCCATTATTTAGGTCAGATAGCTGATCACTATTCACTGCATCTCGTAAAGCAATTCACAGTTACAGTTGTGAGAGCAAATATTGAGAAATTTAGAATTTCAGATGTAGGAAGTTGTACGACATAAGTTATCCGAAAGTAGCCTCTGGAGTAAAAAAATGAATAAGTAATAAATTGTAAAAGCATTTTCTAATTTTTAGTGCTTGTTAGCATTGATTATGAGAAGCCCTGTCTCTTCGCATTCTTTTTGGCTAATTTGAAGAAAGATCAGTTTACAAAAGTGGTTATTGTTTAAAAGAATTATTATTACTGTATTATTATTATTATTATTATTATTATTATTATTATTATCATCGAATACAAATAAGTGTTGTGTATCCTACAGACCTTGGTGCTGAGTCTGATGACACAGATTCAGAAGAGGAGACTGAAGGGCTTAGATTTATCCAGGGTGCCATGGTGCCTCAGCAATACAACAATGATCAAGGGTCATATACTACACTGCCACTGTCACAGACCCGTTTATCTAAGCTGCCTCCGTAAGTACTTGTGATACAGCTAAGAGTTTGTTATAATTGAGATGAAGGTTGAGGAAGAGTAGACAGACCTTGCTCTATGATTGTTATGTTAAGCCATATTAAAAAGTCTATTGGATGTAGTCCCACTAGAAAACTTTGATTAAAGAGTATGGGGAAATTACTTAGTACCAATTAACTTAGTACTGCATCTCCTAATGTTCTGTTTTCTAGGAAGGCATCCAAGGCATAAATAGAGGACTTACTATAATGACTTGTAAGGTGACAAGTATGAAAAATTTTGTGCATATTTTCTTGAGTACTGTAACAGTTTTCCATCTGCTTCAGGAAAGAGAATCGAGAAAATCGAGAAACTCCAACCACTACATCGGGAGGGAGTATTGGTCCTATGAGTCTTGGATTTGGGACCGGTTCTGGTGGTGTTTGTGGAAGCAGCGACAAAAGAAAGAGAAAAAGATCTTCATCGACCGAACACCCTCCTTTGCCTCCTCCGCCTCCTCCTCCCCCAGCTCCTCGGGAACTTCCCCCAGCACCTGGAACCCCCTCCAAGCAGGTCAGCACGTGCAGATTTGTAGAAAGATTAAAATATATGCATCAGTTATAGTTAAAATGATCAACTTTAATCTTTTATGCATTATTCATTATCATTTAAGTTTTGGTTTTACGATCTTGGCCAGTCTTATGTTACCCTATCTGTTTGCATTGGCAGGTAGATAGGTTGTAGGCATTAGCCATCTGGGGAAGTATTGCCTTTGTGGACTATAGACGATTTAAAGAATGAACATTGCTCATTTTTGGAGCCAACTACATCTTTTAGTAAATAATTGGGTATTGAGAAAAGAATTCATGATTTCTAGTTAATGCTTTAGGCCTCTTTGGTCATAAATTATATGTTTACAAACTCAGAGACACAGTCATTCTACTGTGTCATCTTGCAGTACTGAATTCATTTACTGTATCTCAGGTGTTTGCTTAAGACATACATTTTGCATCAAGGTTGTAACAGTTTATCATCTTTTCATCCAGTTTGTAGCCTTGTACTTTGTCTGAGTAATTTTCTGTGACACCAAGTTTGCTAAAACTGCTCTTATGTATTTACTTTGCCATGAGATGAACATATACAGTATTTATGTATGATATTTTTCCTTGCACTTAGCAGATAAGTGGCATCAGTCGCCCAATGCCAGGTCCACCCATGAAGATTACTGTGACAGGGAATGTGGCTCGTGGAACACCTGGCACACCGGTATCTACTCTTGGAGGCCACACGCAAAAGGTAATTTTGAAGAAAAAATGTTGTTAGCTCCAGATGAGCTCTGATTTTATCTTATAGTATAGAGACTGACAGACAGGCAGACTTATGAGTGATTACAGATTGCAAGTGTCCAAGCTGCCATCAATTCCTGTCACCTATTACAATAAGGTTTCATTTAGTGTGAATGAGTGAATTGCACCAAAAAAAAATGACATGTAAGTTTCTTGAGTTTCAATTTGTTGAATTACCCGGTAAATAAATGCAGTTATTAAAGACTCTTTATATACTGTACTGAGTACATATGTTGAGGATACAAGGAAGTTTGATTTGGTCTTCTTGTTGCTCTAACCCTTTTCTCTCACTTTTACCTGTGTTGCACCATTTTCCTTACTATTTCCTATACCTTTAAGGTTTCTAGACTCCTTGATCCACCTTACTCAAAAGTGGAGATAGAATTTGTATACTGTAATATAATTTAACAGTAACCCTCTGTTTGCCAGGTAATTCTTGTATCAACGTCTGGAGCAAGTGGGGTGGGCAGTGGCATGTATCAGCGATCGCTCAGTGTTCCAGTAATGAAGGGTAGCGCTGGAGCAGCACCCACTGTGATGCGTGGTGTCCCGTCTGCTGGTGGTACAATGCCTGGAAGTCAAATGCAACCTGGTAAATTTAATTTTGTTTTGTCCTGTAATTTTATGATGCATCTTTCATTATTTTTTATGTACTGTATAATCATAAACAGCCTTTTCTTGGTAAGTAAATTTGTTTTCAGAAAACTACTACTCTTAGTACTGAAATGCAGCTGACATACATGATTGTATGCAGTACATATAGCTGTAATTTAATTTCTCCTCTCACAATAATTATATGGTATTGAATGGACAGAGGATGGAAAATATATAAATAATGTTCACTTAGGAATTTCCAATGAAATATTGATAATTAAGAATTAAGATAGTAAAAATATTGATAGGAGATAAGTTCTTAGGTCCTGAATGCTGTGCAGTGAGGCCTGACCAGTTCAAACTTCACTAATCAGAATTTATGGAAACTCAAACAAATTGAAGAAGTCCAAACTTCCTCTGATAATTTGGTCTTTGTTTGAATTAGGTAGAAATGTTCAAAATCTATCTTGTGGTAACTGCATGTGCAGTTTCAGTCTAACATCTGAATAGTGCAGTCGTGTACTTGAAAGCTTGGTCTTATATTGAAGAACGTGGTGACAGCTTGATTTGAAACAGGTTGATACACATCTCTTTGAGCTGAAGGTACTCCTAAAGGCCATGCCCATCATCCCTCACAGCCTGCCCTGTTCAGCCCTGCCTACAACTCCTCACTGCCCAGCCTGCTGCCTTGCTACCCAACCTACCACCACTCACTACCCACCTCTTGTCCTATCTACCACCCTTTTCTACCTTACCCCGTGCATTTTACTCCTATAAATTGATTTATCAGGTAAGTTAACCACTCTTGAACATTCATACCTATGGGACTCACAGTAGTTTGAATTGTAGAGGTTTCATTGTACTGTATGTTTATATATACAGCTAGACCCCGACTTACGACGGGGTTAGGGATCCAAATCCAGGTCGTAAGTCCGACATAAAAGAAAATCAATTTAATTATTTATTTTTAATAAAAAATCTACAATGAAATACAGTACAGTATAGTAAAAGTAATAAATAATGAGGAATGGATACAGTACAGTGAAAGTAATAAATAATGAGGAATGGATACAGTGTGACTGAGCACTTACCTTTAATGTAGTCAGCTGAATGCACATGAGGCCCCCATAATTTTCTAATTATACATGGAGACTACATTAACTGGAAATGTTTCGGTATAGAAAATGCGTGTGTCATTTGAAAAAAAAAATTTGAAAAAAAAAATGGTCACAACTGCGGCGGTCGTAAGTGGAGGTAACATCTTGCTTGAGACTCTCTAACTAAATGCTTTTTTTCTGCATTTGCAAGCAAATTATTGGTCATTTTGAAATTTATTTTACATATTGACAATATATAATGCAGTGCAGTGTTGATTTAAAGAAAATAATTTTGCATTACACCAAGAAAACAAAAATTTTATGGGTGAAATGGCACCATGGGGTGATTTCTCTTCCACCCCAATGCCTTCTCTTCTCACTTCTCCTCCACCTCCATTCTAATTCCCATCATCATCATAACCATCCAGGAGCCTTCTACATACACACCTCAAAGTAAGTGTGCTTTTCTACTTTTTTTGTTGAATTTAGGCAATTTTTGGTGAGCTGGAACCAATTACCCAAAAACCTATTGAAACAATTGTTTCGGTTAACGAGTTTTTCGGTTAACGAGCAACCTTCTAGAACGGATTGTGCTCGTTAACCGAGGGACCACTGTATATTATTTTTGAGCAAAAAATAGCAAATTTTGGCAGATAGCTTCACGCCTCCCCTGTACCCACCTAATGCCCCCCAGTTTGGGAACCACTGTTTTAAACTAACATGCAAGGAGCTGCTGTGTAGCAATTACAATGATCGATAAGGGCAGTGTAAGTTGCTACTAGACAGACAAGCTTCCAAGCAGTGGCAGGCTCTGTCAGGAGTGCTTAGTTGGACTCTTTTGGGTCACTTATCTCTTCCCTTGTCTGTGAAATGGGATTTCATGTCAGTCCTCCATTTTTATTGATCTGAAAAGAAGAAAGTGATTGCGAATGGATTATAGAGAATGAACTTCATCTTGACATCTGCATGGCTTGTATTAGAGCCAACCAGAAGCTGCCAGTTTAAACCATGCAAGGGGAAGTTTTAGTGTACAGTATGTACCTTGCTATTTTTGGCATAATGAATTTAATCAACTACAGTTCCTAAATGGAGATACTGTACAGTACTGTATATAAAATGTTTTGCCACAGTGGTCACACTTTAACACCCTTTCCTTCACACTACAGTATGACCTTGCATACTTGAAGTACTGTACTATATTGTAGTATGTGACAGACACTTACATGGGAATAAGAGAAATTTTCCTTATTGCAGATTATATACAATACAGTATTCCTTATTTAGAAGTACTACACCATAAGTTAGCAGGATGAGCTGGGAGAGTTATGTTATTGTTATTTTTCAACTCGTAATTTCGGGAAGATAAACTTGAATTTCTTCACTTTTTTTTTCACTGTTACATGCATGTACAGTCCTACATATATAATTGCAAAAAAGTAAAAGAAATAACTATCATATTGTAAAAAAAATATAAAGGGAACAGACATTTCTTTGTATGTGTGAGTGGGAGGGGGATCGTTGCTAAGGGTCGGGAGGGGGAACGTCCCCAGCCTGGGCGAGTTGCTATGGCGAGGCTTGAGGGCGGCACACGTGACAGCTATGTAAACGGTGGCTGTATTTAATTATTGTTTTTTATGAGTTAGGTAGTAAATTACAGTAGTTGTGTACTATTTATCATTAGTTAGGTAGTTTTTTTTTGGGGGGAACTGATTTCATGTTTTTGGGGTATTATATTGAGGTTTTCATTATTATTGGAGAACCGAACCCTATTTTTTCCATATGTTCTTTTATTCGTTATGCGAAAATTCATTTAACGAATGGTTTTTCAGGAATCTAACCCATTCATTTAGTGAGGGATACCAAAAGGTGTATGTGGATGAGTGAGGTGTATATGTAAAGATGGTTCCGCTCCAGTGAGAGGTTTACATCAGTCCATAAGTTTGTTCAGTACATATAATCATCTCCACTTACTTGGGTCTGACCATTCGTATGCCTGCTTGACCACTGATAGAACTGAGAGGATATGTTATCTTCAGATGGTTCGTGTTTGGAGAATGTAAGACTTGTGTTGTGTTTACAGTAGAGGAGCAGAAAGAGACATATGAATATGGAGCACTGTAGAGTATCTGGATGTGCAATGAGTGGCCAAAAGAATATACTGTATTTGGATAAATTTAGAGAGAAAAGAACTTGAAAAACTGAAAGGTTGTTAGAACACAGTCAGATACTGTAGTCGAAGATTTTTCTAGGAAGGAATATATGGGGGTATGAATTGACTAACTGTTTAGAGGATGAAGTCATAGAATAATAATAAAATGGATGTTAAGTACAGGAACACGAAAATATTAAAATTAAAATTACAGTAAACCCTTGATATTTGTGGGGTTTAGGTTCTCAAAAACCCACTGATGCAGAAATTTTTAATATGAAAACCTCAGTTCAATTTGATGGACAAAATGATTCCTCTGTATCATGTGTGCACAGTGCTGGTGATGGAATAAGTCTGTACTCTTTTGAATGTGTAAAGCAGTCGTGCATTGATTACTAAATATTATCTTGTTGGTTAACCCCACACCACCAATCCCCAGGGATGAACCTAGGGGTAAGAATTAAAATGAGCAGATGTGAGCAGTGGAGGAAATCAATTTGGGAAAACTACTGGTAATGTGTGAAACAGTAATGGATAAGAGAAGAATGTTAACCTTCTTGACTAGCTTGTTGTAAACCTCCCATCCTCACTCTTAGGGATGGAGCCAAGGCTAAACAATGCTGTGGGTAGTTTTATACAGTGAGGGACTGCAAAGGTAAAGATTCTAAAAGTTGTACAAAACACTAAAGCAGTTAGATCAAAATGTTAACCTTTTGGTTAAGGTCTGAAGACGCCGGCGCTGATGCTGACAACAACAACAACAACGCCGCCGCCGATGCAAGACGATGGACAAAGTGATCCCTATGTTTCAGCTGTGCTACGCAGGCGACACAAAAATGGTAATAAAGAATATACAGTACACTGTATTTACAAATTAAATTTTTTGGGTTAAAATTAAGTCATAATGCAAGATTTATTGTACACAGTAGTTAAGGCCTGCTCTACCATATGCTTGTTTGTCTTCTGCAATTTTATATTCAGAATGACAATTGAAAATCAATAGAGGCAAAATACTGTACATGTGAACTCGACACATTACACAACACACCTTATTTCTGATGTTCTGCTGTATAGTGTAATGTAATGTAATTTTTGATTAATTTATAAAAACATATTAAGGATTTACTTCTCTATTATGTTTTTACTTACAAGAATAATTTATTTTTGGAAATGAATATATACGGTACTGTACATGACATTTGTATAAAGTAAGATCATCAGGAAAATTAGTATCAAACAGGATTGAAAATTGTCTTCAATAAGAATGCATTTTGGCTGATAAACTGGCATATGTGTGTAAAAGTGTAGAGTGGGCACTGAACTATATACTGTACTGTACTGAAAGTTGTCGTGTACAAAAGTAGCATACAATAATTAGAATATTAAGTCATAAAAAAGGGAGGGGGTAAATATTCACATAAAAGGAAATATAAGTTATGAAAATACATTTGAAATACTGTATAGTACATAAATTTTTAAAAGGTAATTAAAAAGGTAAAATATAAAAGTATCAAATAACAGAGAAATACTTTGTAATAAAAATGGAGGATTGAGGCATGAAATCCCATTCTGTGGTTGTGTGTATTAAACAAGTGACCTGCAAGATACGTACACCACTGTTCCATTGAGTGTTATACCTAATAGCAGGAAGGTACAGTATGCTCTTGTTGTATTACAGTAATGTATCCTGATTGCATGTGTACACTGTCATCAGAATTGGTACTGTAATGATGTTTGTTTTGTAACTTGTTTTCACCAGTCCACTTTCACTGAGTTGTATGATGTGTGGCTTGTGTCAGTTGGGAAACAAATTCTCTAAGGATCGTTCAATGAATATTCCTCGTACCTGAAGACATAAGGATGTTTCTGACTGGTTGACTTGTGCTAAGTCCAAAATATGATACAAACGTACAGATATATCATAAGACTCAACCTTAACCAAACTAGGAAGCATAATTTTCAACAAGGCAATCAGAGATGGCTTACTTCACCTCAGCCACACTATTGCCATGGAGAAAGAAACCCCCATACTTTTGATGTCTTTTCAATGTTCTCTTGTGTTTTTTTTTTTATTATAAGCTGATGAAGGGTCCTACAAAAAGTTTTCTTACTAGATTTGCAGAATTTTCACCCAGCAGTTTCTGAGATACAATGATTTAAAATAAAAATATTTCACTCATTGGTCAATTATGCATGCTTGCTCTTTCTGTATGTCATTCACCCATCTCTATAATTGTCTTTCTCTGTTCCTCCAAGCGTTCCACTTTGCATTAAACTCTCTCTCTACCAGTAACTCACATCCCCTTCTCTCTAGATGCCCATATCAACCGAGTAACACCTTATCTAACATTGATACTCCTTTTACACCCACATAACTCCTTATTTATGTGTACTCTTACCTTATTTTATGCATCCTCTTCACTTCACATATTGCTCTCAAGAATTATTATTTTTTTTTTACATCACTTCACCCTCTTGCATCCAGAATCTGTGTTGCACATCCATATAATAATGTTATACGATGATACAGTGAACCTCCATTACATTAGAGTAATAGGGATACAGTAGTGGGATGTGGATTTTGTGATTTTTTTTGTGTTTTCTCAGGAGTGTCTCCAGGGGTGAAGTGTTAACCTATTCAGCTATTTTACATAGATATTTTCTGTCTGTCAAGTATGCATTTTTCGCTATTTTCTTGAGGATTTACAATACCTTGTTACATTTGTATTCTGTTAAACATGAAATAAAAATACGTAGATGTGAGCAACTTAGCCTTGATAGGTAAAAATACTGTATTAAAATTTTGGGGGGGAAAGGTGGAGCAGTGCATGGAGAAAAAATAGTGTAGTTAGGATGTTGATATAGTGTAATAATTTTGTAGTCTGATGAATAAGACAAAATTCTGTAGGGTAATTTATTTATTGAGGTAAAAATAAGTTTAGAAATATCACGCACTTTGTGTTTTATAGTATACTTTATGTGTTATCTTTAATAAACACCTTTCCTCCACAAGAATAACTGGATTGAGGGATAATGGTTTAGTTTTAGTAACAGATGCAATATTTTCTCGCTCTTTATCAGTCTGAGAATCATTGGCATCACTGTACATAATTTTTCCTTATTGTTTATCTCCTCAGGTGGCAGTGTGGGGTCAGGAAGTATGATTGTTCCTTCTACATACTCTGGTAGTGGATCACTGGTGTCTGGGGGGATGCCTCCATCAGGTTAGTGAAGGTTTCTTTGTTGAAAGAAAACATAAGAAATAATTTTACATTATAATTGCCTATGCAAATTAGTTTAATGTGTTCTATTGTGTTGCTATACATTTTGAACAAGTTAATTTGTAGAAATTCATGTACGTACTGAATAACTTTGACCTAAGGCTAACTGCTATGGAGGTTAGAGCAGAGGCTTCTTAGTGAATTGAAAAGAGTCTGGTGTTTCTCCAAGTCAGATCTTTCGGTGGCTAGTTCTCCAGTGGGATACTGAAAATGGGTTGGATGGTTCCTGAGGAAACTATCATTTAGATACCCTGTAGTGTGAGAATTTGATTGGGAAGTTGAGCTTCACATCTCTGTTTAGGGCAACTTTTTCAAAGGTTACAGGTTGTTAGGTTGAATCTGTCTAGAGACAAGGTTTAGAGACATTTTATGGGGGACATTTAAGAAACATTTTTGTTCTGCAGTTGTGTGGAGGTCTCCTTTGTGTAACTTGCTACATTGGGTAATTGGTTCTATAGTGCATTTTTTCCCAGCTGAGAAGAGATGCCCTTCCCCGTCCTCAAGGGTTACAGCTGATTGGTTGTTGCAAATATGTCCGATTTCATCTTGAAGTAATGATTTATATCTAAATGAGTTTATTCATAATCGTTGGGGCAACTGCATCTGACGAAAAAGATATTTAGCTAAATTCTATAAAGATACATACATTCATTATTTCAAACAAGAGCTCATAAGCCATTTATCAGAAATCTCAGTTGGGAAAAAATGCGCAATAGTCTAGGGTTGGGGTTTTTGTTCCTCAGAGGATATTACGGTAAAAGAGAGTCTGGTCTCTGACTCATGAATTTTTGTGTTGACTTATTTTAAGGTCGTTTGTTTACAATAGTACGTAGTATAATATAATACGAAACAACAAAGCCCAACCATTAATTAAGCAACAGGGAACTAATTAAACAATCACCAATAACCTTTTACATTCATTCATAATTTTTACTACATAAAATAGTAAACAAACGGCTTTGAGTTGCCTGCTGTCTCCAGCAGTGTTTGAAGAATCTTGAACGAGACTGTACAATGAGAAATTTTGTAGGGTTTACAAATTAAGTAGATATTTTCTTTTTTCATAATTTTTTTTTTAGACATTTCTTTATGATATATAATCAGCTCTTGTTGGCTTGTAGTAAAGAAGTTTTATTATTTAATCATTAAAAATCATTTGTGCCAACAGGAACTTATGTGAACAGAATGAGACCAAGAGTACCCACAGGTGCACTTCCCCCTAGACCTCGTCAGCGATCTAATTCCCTTGTTCTTCAGGCTGAAGCAGGAATACCACAAAGAGGTAAATACAAGTTACTGAAAAGATGTTGATCAACTTCATTGCCATTCATTTTCAAATAATCCACAAATGCCTTTCAGAAGCTTTGGGGTATATTGACTGTTGATGTGATTTGTCAGGTGTGGAGTCTGGTGCTGGTGCTGGAGGCAACAGTATGATTTCTGGAAGTCATATGAGTACCATGCCTTCTTTTTCTGGGAATTCCTCCAACATAGTGGCACCATCTACAGGTTCTCATGGCATGCCACCAGGACATATGATGACTCATCAAACTATACAGGTGAGTAGGTTTGTATTAATATTGTATTGCAAGGTATGAATATTCTTTACTCTACTTATTTAAATTTCTTGATGTAGTATTTTATAAGTTTTCATTGTAATCTTCATTATAACTGTGCTACTTACAGACTCTTATATATTCCTCTGTGAATTATTTTCAGGTCAGACCAGGTACTCCTGCTACTCCAGGAAAAGCTGCCATACAGATTCGTCAGGAAGGAAGTAAGAAAAATTTTGGATTTGATATTTCTTTGGTGTCTGTACTTAAAAAAAAAAGGCTTAGCATTAAACAACCTTGCAACATGCATGGCCAGTATGGGACAGGACAATTCTGATACATGCTGAAACACTAACAGGAATTTCTGCAGGGGGCAAAGATTGGGATAATCCCTGCTCTCTTAAACACACTACTACAGATGTGTTTTGTGTGAAGAGTATTCTGCTTCTCCATCAAAGGGAAAGAAAGAGATGTTATTTTATCCATAAAGAAAGATTGTAGTGTTACCCATAAAGAGAGAGAGAGAGAGAGAGACTGAAAAGTTATCTATATAGAGGAAGAGAGAATGTGGTGTTACCCATCAGTATTTCAGCAGATATGAATGGCTTCCATCTGCTACTTATTGGTGTCTGGGATATTTCAGTGTTGTATGCTTATTTTCATTTGGCTGATCAGCTATGAATTGCAACAGCTTCTCCTTTCATCCTGCATGTGATAGTCATTCTTTTCTCCTGAATCTAATATAATGGTGCCAATTTTCACATGCGATGGGCGCCACACATGTATGGAAGAGTTTATCTTGACTCGGCCATGGACCAGCCAATACATGTACTCATAGGTGAGAGGCCTACACCACCTTGGGGTAGGTGCCAGAAGGTATTCAGCGAAAACAAGGCATGAGAAATATAAGTTGGGACCATGAAAAATAGTACGTATAACGCTACAGTTGTGGGTTATATCTGATAACAGTACTACCCTCCGTACCACAACTGTTTTGGGATATGTCTGCACGGGGTTAATATAAATGAGAGTATTCTTACTTCTTGTAGAACTTGGCAGTCTTCCATATTTATTAGGGAGTTCTGCCAGGTACTGTAGATGAAGATGAATATTGGTCCCATATTGGGGTCTTTGAGACGTTCTCATTTTAAAGACTAAGATAAGGAGTTGTACTGTATAATTTGTGACTCAAGTTGGTCTCTATGTCAAAGTGTGTTCCATAACTGTGATAGTTAATGACAAGTTAAAGTTTGTTTGTTTGTTTTTCATTTTGTATACCTGTTTTGAAAAAAAAAAATCTTATTAGCATGGATACAAACAAGGCTTTTGAATAAGTCTAATAAAATATATCATTTGATTTAAATATTGGGTTTTTAACAAATGTAGGCACTTTATTTTGCTGTTGCTTGACAGGTGTTTGCTTGTGTTTATAAGATACTGTACAGGTACTTTGTTTTCTATATTAATTTCTCGAGACATAGAGCTTATAAGAATTGATGTGTTGTGAATCAACATATTATCAGCTACAGATTTGTAACTGAAAATTATTTCTTGGGATAAAGATGATTGATTATTATAGAGGGTGAGGGAACTCTTCAATTCCCATATAAGTTCTTTGTGAGTTCATTCCTGTCTTACTGACCTGCACAGTACATGGTTCCTCATTGGAGTTGCTTTCACCCAATTTGCCTCGAAGGATCTTTATAGGTGGTTGTTATTGGCCTTTGTTAATGAAGGATTTTTGATTGGTGTTTCACCGATAACATCAGGACTGTATGCCAAGGGAAAGTGGGATAGCACCTCCTCCCTCTTGTTTAGCTGGTGTCAGATTACAGTACGAGAACTGTCTGGTGGAGGGTGTAAGCTAGTAATGGAGGATTTGATCCTGATAGTCTTGAAGTCCCTTTTGGTGGCAGAGTCCATAACCAGGCTACTTGGAGACCCTGGTTGCTTGGCTTACCGTAGTCAGATAAGAACGAACTGATAAAAAAAGGTCAAATTCGTCCTAACCATGAATTGGATTTTGTTATTGTGATGTCTCCTTCCCCTAAAATATAGCTGTTGTACCTGATATCCCTATTTTGGGGTGGTGGGGAAGGAGTCAATGATGAGTACTGACTGATTGTCAGTTGTCAGTGGACAATAAGGCCCTGATTATTTACTTGTGTATTATGAGAGCTGCCTGGTCCTGAGTTCTGCAACAAAAAGGGGTCTCAGGGTCAATCCCCTGTATTCAGCTGGTTGCAGTGTCTCTGCTCCCAAATTGGAATAGTTTTTCGGCATTCCATACCTAATTGTGTTGTCATATAGCTTAGTGGTGTTCAGTAGAACTACTTACTGAGTTATATTACAGATCTGTGTTACACCTTATGTCAATAGCAGGCTAGTTTTACATACTAGTTTTGAAAAAAAAAATGAGATATGATATGAAAAAGATGGATCACGTATGAAGTTATAAGTAAACCTGAATAATTCTTCACCAGCAGCAGGAGCCAAGATCATCACTCACTCAGTGGGTGGCAGTGGAGGCGGGATAGGGGGTTCCACTAGCAACCCAAGCAGTGTGGGCAGCAGCAGTAATGTGGGTATAGGTCATAATGCTCCAGGACGGCTGATGGGACGGACTCCTCTCTTACCTCCCAACTCACCACAAGGGACTGGTGGACCACTTTATGTGGTCACAACCAACTCCGGCACCATCACTGTTGTAACTCGCACTGTTGCTGCTGGTCAGGGTATGGCACTAACACAGATTTTTCACTTTGATTAAATTTATAATGAATTATTACTACAGTAGTACAGTATTATAACATACTTGTAGTCTTCCATTTTTATGATGAAGATTATTTATGCATGAGCTTACTAATACTATTGCACACATGTACAAAATTTTATAACATGATGCCAGCTCAGAGCAGTCTGTGAACATACACACCCAGGTTTTTTGGGGGTTTTCTCTATAAACCCCTAAACCATGGGAACTGGTGATCATCTAAAGATGATTGCTCCTTTGTGACAACTGTCATGTATAATAAAAGATTAAGAGTGGTGGTTTTCCCTAAGATCTAATGTTAATGTTGCCTAGATCATTCTCTCTAGTGCACAGATTGCATCTCATTTGACAGTGTCATAAACCAGGTTTGCAATAACAATCCTGTTATCCTAGTCGCAAACATCTCGAGGGAGAATGTGTCTATTCAACTTGTCATCTGTTTAGAATAAGTACATTGGTGCTGAGTTTAGATTGGGCTATACAGTTAGTGGTGTTGTACAGTATAATAGAAGAGTGGATGTTTTTTCCCTCTACATCATTTTGTAAGCATTTAAGCATGTCCTGGTGTGGCAGTCCCAGGGAGCTGTCTGGCTTGCTGTCATGGGTAACTTGACTGACCTGGCTGTAGCCCAGTCTGATACTTGTTATGGGAGTTTCTTGGTGGGCTAGGGCCCAGCTGGAAGGTCCTAAGATGTGGCAAGGTCTGGGGTAGCATTGCAGAATAAGTGTTACTCTGATATACTTGATTTTTCGGGCACTGTTACGCTTATGCACACTGTGATTTTTAGGCTTGCACATAAAATTTTTTGCTTGGAGTTTTTGTATACTTCCTGCATCTGATCAGTAGATGTGGAAGGACCCTTCGTGGGGGCTAAAGGTTGGTGCCTGGTATTGGGTTGCCATCTAAGGAGCTGGGCCATTAAAGAGAAAGAAATGAAGGCATAAATATACAGGTACAGTATACTATACAAGCCTTCATCCAGAATGTGCTCAATTACCAGTAACCTAATAAAAATAAATAAAACTACCTATAAGGGGCAATTTTATATGAAATTTGGTAATTACTTTTATTTGATTATTATTGCACTCATGTCTGTTGGGAGAAATGGCAGCTTTATAAAAATTCCAAGAATATGAAAATTCTCATAAATTCATATTGAAATCTTTTGCTGTGGGTATCATGAGTTAAGTGTCTATCATGTGCCTAAAATGCTTATTATATGATATCCACTTTAGTTATTTACCATGTATTTATATTAAGTTATTTGGTCGAAAATGTTTTAGTTTAGTCTTGCTCAAATTGTGATAACTGCTTAGTGGTGGTGCAAGAGTCCACTGCTGTCTCAAAGTTACTCCTGAGTGGCTGGACAGCGAGTATATTGTACAGTACAGTATTCCCTTCATTGCCATCTCACACCACCTCTCCACCCCCCCCCCCTTTTTTTTTAAGTTAACCTGTACTTAAATTAGATCGTAGCGGAAGTTTAAATTAAGTGTTTTATTTAGTTTTGTCTTGATTAACTCAGTTTCATGCCTGTGTCTTTCAAACTTACATCAGTCACCAGAATTTTTTTTCCCTTCTCAAAGGAATTGGAAGTGATATAAATGTAGTCACCAGAAAAATGATTATATATCTCTAATTCAAATGATAAATATAAGTACTTTTTTTTTTAATGATATACAGGTATGGGGCTGTTTATCTGGCATACTGTTATAATGTCTGAAATGCTCCAAAAAATGGCTATATCCTGGAAGAAATTACTTAAAATGAGCGCCAATTAATTCCCTGGCAGAAGCGGGAAATTTCCAACCATTCTCCTGTGTGGTACAAAGGTGTAAGAGTAGCGTTTATCTTCTGTATGGATGTGAGATGTGAATGTAGATGAGCACACTTCATGACTCTTGTAGCTGAAGTGGTGATGGCTGTCTCACATGAATATTGTAAGATTTGGTTATGGCCAGAAGTGTAGCTGTTCTGTCACCAACGTATCATTTTATTCAACTGAAAATTCAGGCTCTGTGGTTATCAGATGTTATAGTGTCTTTGTTGCTATTATGTAAATTTAAAGCAAGTTTTACAGCTGGATATACTTCCTCTTGCCACAGACAGACTTCAATAATTTAAATTTTGTGGAGGTTTTGATAGTGGCAAACATCACCTTCAGTAATTGAATAGTTGGCATGCTGTAGAGAAGAGAGATTTGTTTTGTGTAGAGACATTTGATACTCTAGTGTTAAAACAGAAATATCAGTGCAAAAAATGCAAGTGTCTTTTAACTTGTGCTTTTCATGTTCTCACCCATAATGAGTTTAGTATTGTGTCAAGCATTGTTCCATGACTTCTCTTTCTTTCCTAGCTTTATTTATTTATTTAATTTTTTACAGGAAGTGGTCCACGTGTAGTGACTGTGAATACAATAAATGCCCCAAAAGCCTCAATCAGTGGAGTACGAACACCAGCACCAGCAACAGTTGTCTCTGTTGGCTCAAAGACAATACAGACAGTGAGAGTAACACCTCAGGGTCCTGCTGGGCTCCGACCAGTTTTGGGTGGTACAAAATCTAATGTGATCGTTGTACATAAAGGAGCGCCCTCTCCTGGGACGAGACCAATGAATATTCAGGGAATCAGGGTGAGAGCTTGTGTTTTGTATTCTTTAGAACACAATTAAGAAAATATTGTCATAATTATAGATATTGTAAGATAGTATTGAACTAGAAGGTGGGTGGAATGATTGTGTTGCATGATATTGAAAAAGACAAAGGAACAAATGTATAGCTTTAGAACATAAGGTTGATAGGTATAGGAAGTACCAGTGAGGTTTATGGTGCATTGGTGATAGAGGGGTTGAGGAAAGTCATGAATGGTGCATTAGGAGATAGACAAAGAACTTATATGGGAAATTAATAATGTGCATATATTATTTTCACATGATATTGTCACTTGATAAATAATTGGAAGAAGACTTCAAGAAAAGAGCGAGAAATCATGACTTTGTTAGTATATATTATGAGAGGAAAGCTAATTGAGGCAATAGAGCTTCTATATAAAGACCAGAACAGATACTAGAGTTGACAATGAATTTTTTGTCAGAATGTTGGACATGATGACAATGGTAGTGACACTGCCATCACTGCACCTTCTAGGAGAGGAGAATATTGAAATGTGATAATTGCAGAATCAGTTAAGCACAACAAAATAGTGAAAGGCTTTTGGTGAATATTTGAGGACAAAAGAGAAAGTATTTATTAAGATGGTTTGAAGAAGATGAGAGAAAAGTTGGAATGCGAAGTGAATGATTGTAAAGTGGAAGAAAAACAGTTTGTAGATTATATAAAAACTATATCTTGTTATTCTACAGGATGTACCCACAAAAATCACAATTGGGAAAACTCTTAGTGGAAGTTCCAGCTCAACTGTACTGCAGAAGCCTCTACCTTTGCCTCGAGGGACCATAGCAGCTCCTAGTGTAGTTCCTGTCAGTACACCTACATCTCAGGGCAATGTCATTGTGGTGGATTTGAGTCCTGAGGGCAGCAGTGTGAGCAACAACAATGCTCTTGCTGACATTCTGCAGGCCACAGGTATTCTGGGTGCCATCGGACCAAGTAGTGTTGATAGTGGAAACATCCCTGCTGGTGGTGGTGGTGGTGAAGTAGGCAGCAATGAGGGGGAAACCCCAAGAATCCCTCCTTCTTCTAGCTCGGTTTCATCTCTGTCTCGGACAGAAACTACTTCCACAAGTATGGAAACTGCCACGCAATCTTCTATTACTACACACAGCCGGCCTATCAGTCAGTATCTTTTTCTTACATGGAAATGCCTAGAAGCATAACAGTGTATGAATCACAACATTACATTCTCAAGAAAAACGAAAATGAGAATTACAATCGGACATATTTAATGCACATTATTATTTGCATATGAATTTAATCTGAAAAAAAAAAGAGGTTCCCACTTCTGATGTACTACTAAAAAATGTCAGTCGTTTTGTTAGGTGCTTTTGCAATATTCCAAAATTCACTCAGTTTATCAGCAGTTGAGTAGTTAAATGCCTGGTATCAAGTCCAAGCTTCATTGTTGGCATCTTGGTGTTATAATTTGAAATGAATCTTCTTTATTTTCCACAAGTATGGCAACAGCCAATCCTTCCATCACTACACAACTAAACTGTTTTTCAGTATCTTTTTCTTACATGGAAATGCCTAGACGCATAACAGTGTATGAGGTACAACATTACATGGAGTTAGATTCTGGAAATACATTTAGACATGTTGGAAAAGTAGTTGGTGTACATTATTATTTGAATGGTAATGTATTTAAGCTGCAGACAAATAGGTTCTAACTACTGATGTACCAAAAAGCAGTGAAAATTTTTTAGCATTTTGCAGTGTGCTATCTCTTGAGCAATCACATATAGGTATCCCTCGTAATACAAATGTTCAAGAAATGTCTTGGGGAGAAATGAGCAGATTAAAGCCCTTACACAGCCCACTCCTGCTAATGTCCTTGCGGTGGTGAGCTAAGACTGCCCTCCCTTAAGGTAATGTACCAAAGCTATACAGTATTTTCTTAATTTTTTTTGTGTGTGAGGGAGTAAGTGTGCAGTAAGTGTTAGCTTGGTAGGTTTTGTTCTTGTTTGTAGCCCCGATTTCGTGTTTTTGGGGTTTTGATATTGGGGTATTTTTGCCATTGGGAAACCGAACCCTATTTTCCCATATGTTTATTTATTCGTGATACGTAAATTCACTTACGTAATGTTTTTTGGAACCTAACCGATTCATATGTTGAGGGATACCTGTACATATGATAAAATTTTATCAGTATTATTAATGATTCTACAGTTTAACATTGAAGTTTCTTAATTTACTTCTCTGGGTAGGTCAGATTTGTATAATGCATTGATTAATCCTTACCAGTGTAGCAATAGCTTCTTTGCTTTTAAAGATAAACCCATGTGAGTTTTCTTCATAAAAAAGACTAAGAGTGGTGGAGTAAAATACATAGCTGCATAATATTCTGGCCCACAAATGATTTTATTTTATTTTATTTATTTTTTGATAAAGACCAATGTCAAGACAACATGTAAATTATTTTTGAAAAGACATATAATAGGTGAAGCCAGAGATGATGTGAAGACTCAAATCTGTTGAACTTTTTAGGGGGAAGTGAGGATGTGAAGAGGTCTTGGAAATTCAACAATGTACCGGGGTATCTCAGATTTCTCATCCATAAATTTAGTTTTTATAATAAGAAGATTAAATTTTTTTCTGGAGGTTGTAGTCAGTATTTACATTTTGCAAAGTCATGTATAAATGAGCTTTTCATCAAAAATGAGGAAAGTTAAGCTGCTATTATTTAGATCATTGTCTAATGAATTAGGCAAGTCTCTGATGACACAATTTGCTTTGCTAAGACCCAGACAGCCTAGACCATCTCCCACTGGCCTTTCCAATGTGAGCATTTGTTTCTTTCCTTAATTTTACTGAATCATTTTACTTTGCTTTTTATGCCGCAATAGTGGTGCTACTACCTTATCTGTTAGGATCTTTTCTGGTCCTATTAGACTCATCGTGTAGATCATATGGGTGGTAGAGTGATTGTTATTGATCTGTACTGCTGTAATCCTCAAAATATGCTAATCCTACAAAACTTCCCTTCTCAATTTTTGGAAATGGACTGAGTGTTGTATGGTATATGTTTGTGACAGCCAAACTAGCGTATGAATTTATCCACACTTAACCACTTCCTTGTGTATGGGCTCCCCTCTGAGCTAACCAAATAAAATACAATATCAAAAGTGGCATCCCCATAGTGCAGGAGTTAACACATTATGATGCAAAGAGAATCAGTGTTTGATACTTTTAGGGAAGGTTTGTGTTGATCACAAGGGTCTTTGGGGGGTACATAATGTGAAAGATAGACATCTTACATTTCCTTTCCTTTCATAAACTTTTTCTTCTGGTAAAACCTAATAATGTTGAGCTTTTTCATTTACACCTTCCTTTATTAGTAAGCTTATGAATATGAATCATTTGGATACCTGGGTGTACGGTAACGTAGATAGTTTGGTAAAGATGCTGTCATAAATACGAACGCCTGCCGATACGAGCGAGGTTAACCTTTAAATTTAGAGTACAGTGGTCCCTCGGTTAACGAACGGTTCGATTAACAAAATTTCGGTTAACAAATTAACTCCCATAAGGATTTTCAGTTCGATTAACAACTTTGATTAACGAAATCCTTACGACAAACACGTTTTGTTGTGAGCATCAGCTGATCGGCTAGTCCGCCAATACAGTAATTGGTTCTATGTTTACATTCGTTTCCAGAGAAGTAAATATCAAGAAAGTTGGTTTCTTGAATATTTCTGCACTTTTTATATTAAAGTTATTGGTCATTCTGAAATTTAGCTAACATATTGATAATATATAGTGCAGAAATTATTATGAAACAAGAAGAAGGCATTAGAACCAATGCACTCTGTAAAGAATATGGCATTTCATCATCGACTGCCTCTACAATCAGCTGTTTTGATATGTAAACAAAGCTGCCGGTAATACGACATACACACCTCAAATTAAGTTAAAATACAGTATTCTATTGTTTTTTATTTATTATTGTACAGTATACTGTACAGTACAGTACTGTATTTAGTTTATATTTAATGTTTTGTTAATTCTATTACCGGTATACAGTACTTTGTATAGACTTTTTCTGTTAGTTGGAACCAATTACCCAATATCCCATTGAAATAATAGATTCGGTTAACAAAATTTTTGGTTAACGAATGACTCTGTGGAACTAATTGTGTTCGTTAACTGAGGGACCACTGTAATTTATTTACCTGATGACTATTTTTTACTTTCATTTACTGTATTTTGTTATTTTATTCTTTTGTCTTAAATTAAGTGATTTTAGATGCATATAAAGACTTAGGCTACAATATAGTCAGATTTTAAACATTGTTCTCTAAGTTCAGTATGCACATAGCATGTATTCCGACTTACATACATTTCCGAATTAAGAACGTCCTTAGGAACGGACCCCGGGGACCCCCTTTATTATTAGATTCAGCTAAATCTCATATGTTTTGTGCTTCGTTTTTTATACCTTTAATTTTTTCTCACTCATTTTTAACAAATAAGAAATTCAGATATTTTAGTCCATATTTTATTTATTTATTTTTTCTCTGTGTTTACCAGATCTTCCACTGCATGTACTTAAATTTTCTCTCTGTCATTTATCATTACTCCTCCTCCTTTTATCTGGAATGGATCATAAGGAGTATTAATTTAGGGTCAAGCCCCTAAACCAAAACCTAATTCACCGGTGTTGTCTCCGTCCCTTTATAACTTATACAGTACGCTGGTTTAGACACATTGGTAATGCATCAACAGATTTATGGGTTGATTGAGCTGTGTGACTGGGACTACTGTATATTCTATAAAACCAGAAAAAGAAAAATCTCCAAAATCGTATCTTCCCACCTCACTTATACGAATGATTACCCCTCCACACCCCATGTGGCGAGTCCTGACTATCCTCCCTTTAGGTAATGTACCAAATCTGTATTTGACTTGGTAGATACTAAATTATAGTACAGTACAGTACTATAGTTAGGTACAAAATTATAGTATCCTGTAGTTAGGTAGTTTTTTGATTGATTGTGAACCTTTTTTTTTAAGATATAATATTAGGTTTTTCTTGTTGTTGTTGGGAATCAAACCCTATTTTTCCTGTACATTATGTTATTCACTATAATGTACGAATATTCACTTAAAAATGATTTTCAAGGAACCTAACCCATTTGTATTCATATAAATTTGAATATTGAGCCCCTTATTCACTCCATCCCAGGTAAGGAACTCTTAGCTAACTGGCAAAGGAGGAGCTGGATAGTTTGATTTTGCCACACAGTGGACCTTTAAGATGATATTCCTGATGCTTGGCCTGAATTGACTTAAATTTTCTGGTGTTAACCCATGCAGCTGTGAATTATACAATTATATAGGGGAATACAGTTTCTTCACTAGCATTCAGCTTTGAGGGTGTAAAGGTGTAATGGTTTATAAAATGTAGTTGAACACAGATCAGCTTCCAGGTTAAACATTCTGGCCTTAACACTAACCTAAATAAACTGTTTCTTCAGACGTAGAAACTGAAGGTATGAGAAATTAGATGTAAAAAAAATTCATTTCCTACAGTTGGAAGGATATGTATGTGAAGATTTTTTTTTATGACATCTGTGGCCCTCAAAAATTCATTTATTTATTTATTTTTACAAAGTTTGAAATAGTATTACTGTCATTGTTGCATTTCTAGGCATTTCAGTAAAGTTGAACAATCACTTCGTAGTAGACTCATTCAGGGTTTAGATACAGTACTGTACTAATCTCACTAACTTCGATATTATTATTTTTTTTGTATTACTGTACTATCTTAGTACAGTACATGGTAAGTATTTTAGAAGTCTTCATTTATTTTATATTTACTTACCTGTTTAAAATGTGTTTGAGGATTTATGTAGTAATAAATTTATGATGCTTTACTACAGTGTAGGATGTAATCATTGTACTGTATTTAGGTTTGGTTTAATCTCTTGCTTATATATGATCAACTTTTACATCATTTATGCCTTTTATTTGAATTTACTACAGTAGTGATGAAGAGAGATTGCTTTTGTCAGTTTGAATTTGAAGTCAGTATAAAGGCTCTTGAAATACTGAGTTAATTTGGATAATTGCTGATATTTGATATTTTTATAGAGAAATACAGTGAGGTATGAATCACCAGAATTGTGAACTGCCAGTTATAATGTGTACAGATGTTACGGTTCATTCGGGATTAGTTAACTCTTGAGATACAATTATTGGTATGAGTTTGGGAGATGTGACAGAAGTAAACAAGGATGGGAAATAAGATCATGAATCATTTTTGAATGGACACATGGAGGATGCAGTGTCTCTTAGTCTGGATAAAAGTCAGTCTGTGGTGCATTAGAAAAGCCGTCGAGTAATTTAACATTGTCAATTTGCAGATGCAGACAAGATTGTTATTAACGGAGTGATAGAGCCTTTGTTTAAGTAATGGTATTGAATATTAGACAGGAAAATGAGGGATACAAATACAGTGGAAGAAACAGATGAATATTTTGTTGATAGTTTCTAACCTCATCTGCTTTAAGGTTAAGGAAGTTAGGTAATCATCAAATAAATCTATTCAATGAAGACAGAGAATTAGCAATATTGGTATGGGTACACCAACAATAGATACAGTGAATAATTAAATAATTATTATATAATTGTTGAGAGGGTTGAGTAGGAGTAGACAAAGATTAGAAGTATGTGAAGGAAAAAATGGAGGTATTGTATTTGTATTAAAATCATGGGATGTGGAGGAAAGACTCTAGAGGGCTTTTTTTTATATATATATTTAAATAACAGGAAATAACTCTGTGCTAGAACATTGCTCCCACAAATGAATGATCCTGGGTTTGAATTCTGGCCAGAGTGGAGGCTCAAGTATCCTCATTGAACACACAGCAATAAAATGAGTACTGTACACTCTTCGGTGCATTTGCTGATGATGGAACAACCCTTCGGTGGACTAGCAACCTGCCAAGGGAATAGGCCACTTTCCCTACCAGTCATTGCTGCTGCCCCATCTGTAGATATGCTGATGCATCATTCCTAATGCAGCCCACACTTGGTTCTTATAAGAATGTCAAGTAAGGAGAATAGTTTCTGCTCTGTGGTATTTCATTCCACACTTCTAAATGTGACTCTGTGATCACTGTTCTGCATTATGGTAGTGAATGCATGTGATTAATTTAGCTTCATTCTCACATCCATAGAATCGTGAGTTTGTACAGTACAATATAGCAAAGTGCTAATTATGTTATTCACAACTACTAGTTCTACTTTATCATCTGCCATTTTTTGTAACTATGTTTGGATCAGTTAACTCTATTAAGCCAGCAAGCCACAGGGGATGAATTTATAGACCCAAGAAGATTTGCAGGGACCACTGTTTGTATTACAGTATACTGTAATTATATTTAAAAAATAGTATGGTTGACCAAACCTGAGCCAAGTATTGTTCTTGATAATAATGAAGTATCTTCATGTCCGCCAATTTTCTCATTAACACTTGGAAGGTATGTACAGTATTTATAAACGTCTTGTCCTGAGTTAAGTTCTTAATTTGGAGTCAACTTGATTGTAATGATTGAAAAATTTATAGTCCTTTGCCACAAAACAGGGCCTCTCTTTTTAAAAAGTCGCATGTTTCCATGTGCACATGACTTATGAAGAAAGCTTTTCCACAAACCGTCATCAGATATGGAGATTTTAAAATCACGAAGAGGACTCGTTCATCCTTCATGTCAATCTCTTTAATAATAAGCACCCTTGTATGTATAGATGTTAGACATTTTATGAAGCCACGGTTCATGGCATAAGAGCTTTCAGGGTATTATGGACGGTATCTGAAATGAAGTAGCATCTATAAGGGCTTGAAGCTTATAAATTCCCAATTTGTGGGGCGGGAGGAATGATGACATAAATTTGAACTGTCCTCATCCCATAAATCCCCTATTCAGCATAGGGAATGGATGTGGCCCATTGGACTCCTGACCACTTGACTATGGCTGTGGGAGGTAAAAGCATGAGGTTCTTCTTAAAGGCATAACTGTGTACCAGTGATCTCAACACTCAGTCTGAGCCTGTGGTTCACCGAGCCTCATTACCACAGTCCGGCTAATTTGATATTTCGAAAAGTGTCATTTATTGAATTGGCGGGTTAGGTTTTTATCTTTCTCTCCCCCCAATCTTAAAATGGTTCTGTAACATTCACTTCATTCTTTGCACCATTGAATTTAAAGTCAGTAATTTCTTCTTCAAAAATAATCTTATATTTTAAAATTAGTTTCTGGAGCAGTTATGTCCTCTGAGATGCTGTTTGATTGCATAGAGAAATGATCAATGTTTTATTATTGTATTTACTGCTAAGTATTCTGTAGACTCAATTTATTTCAGGTGAATCCTCATCATCAATAACTAACAGTGGCAGCACCACAAGTAATGTATCTACAACAGCCAGTACAACCACCACTGCTACCAATACCTCAACCACCACCCTGGCTAATACAGTAACCAACACAACTACTTCTTCTTCTGCCATCACCACTCCTACAGCAAGCAGTAGTAGTAGTAGTGGTAGTAGTAGTGAGGGTACTGGAGGTACTGGAGGGAGTGGGAGTGGTTGTGCTGGTGATGGTGATGGAGAATGGCTCAATTTGGGACTAGAAGGGGAAGACTCACCTGGACATAGTTTGCCTGAGGGACAAATGCAAATGTTAGGTAAGGTTGGATAACACATATTTTAATGCTTCCTTACTTAATGCATTAAGTCTCTGTATTAATAGAGTAGGTCGTTACATTAATTTGTACTTCATTGATGTACTAATTAGGATCAAACTTAATCTTGCTGTTTCAGGCTCTTATCTAAACATTGTCATCTTCATTCATTCATGCTTTTTAAATATCAAGATTAATTAATATTCTCATAATATTTCTCTATTCTTATCATAAAATTGTGATAGGATATTAAAATAGCACTATATATTTTTTATTATTAGTTCTATTTGACCGAGTCTGTAGGGAGCAGTTTTTTTTAGTAGTAGACATAACGGTAGTAGGAGAAGTAATAGCAGCTTTAGTAGTAATAGCATAAGTAATTGTAGTAGTAGTAGAAGTAAAAGCAATTATAGTAGTATTAGTACAGTTGAAATTTGAGAATTGGGAGCTCTAAAACCTGGCACCTTCAGTTATCTACAAAATTTACACAAAATTATGATTTTTCTTCAAGTGCTTTCTGACTTGAGACAGTTTACTGGTTCAGTAGGGCTTGGTTTCTCTACCTAGTTTATTTTTATCCAAATCCTTTTCTACTTTCTACTCATTATCATAAAGAAATAAGGGAGAATTAGGACTGCTGTTTTTACCTTTAATCTACAAGTTACATGTGTTCCCCAATGGACAGTCATGCCAATAAGATTCACTTTCTCTGTTTCACATGTTTTGATATTTTGAGAATACATACATGTATCTCAGTTTAATGTTGGGTTAGTATCAGGAGCTAGGACCCAGAGCTGCTGAGCTTATAGTGTGCAGATTGTAATTGACTCTTACCAGTTTGCCATAAAGGGATGCAAGACCCTAGGGTTGGCATGTCAGTGGAGGGTTCAGGTTGATAGTTATTAGTTCTTCTCCTAAAGATTGCATGGCCAAGGAGAGCTCAGAGTTTGTTCCTTTATTCCTTATTCTCAATCTGATATTAAATAGCTTTAATAGGGTTGCTCCCTTTGGGGCTGCATATGAGTATAGAACTTTGAGCCTTTGGTTACCTCCTCCTCCCTCTCTCTAGTTGTCTGTGGTATGCTGTACATAGTTTTAAGATACTGACTCAGGTTATGGGTGGAGGATTAATCTTGTAATCTCATTTTAAAACTGAGTCAGGATCAAGCAACTCTGTATCCCTCTCTCCTTCTTTTGGGATGCTGAGGTGAGTCCCCGACACTGATCCAACAGGATAGCACAACCTGTCATTAGAAAGCCAAGCCAGTGGACCTGGCAGGATCTGCCTGGTGTGCCCTAGTGTGGAAATCTCACAAATCACAACTTTCTATTGGTTATAGAATGGAATTTCATACATCAATCTATGGTTTTACTTTTCATCCTTTGCACATTTATGAATAGGCCTCATTATGACACACACACACACACACACACACACACAACAACATCACACACACACACACACACACACACACACACACACACACACACACACACACACAACATCACACACACACACACATACACACACACACACCAACACACACACACACACACACACACACACACACACACACACAACAACATCACACACACAAACAACATCACACACACACACACACACACACACACACACACACACACGTAATCTCACCCAGTACAGTGATATTTGTGTCTAGCTGTTAAGTACTGTACAGAACTCTGCCATTTATTTTGTTAACAATTATCATCATTGAATACCTGTAGTATCTCCAATTAATTTTTCATCTCGTATGCAATCCAATTGTACCTTAATACCCACTTTCCTGCAACTTTTATTCTACCAGAAATTCATATAATTGGTACTGTACAGTATATACTATATGAACAATGCCTAAAACTGGTCAATTTTTTCAGAGGAGGCGGTGGAGATCTTAGGTCGTGGAGACAAGGAGTCGGCTAGAAACCTTCTCCGCCAGGCTGGAATTGAATTATTAGATTCTCCAGGTGACATCGGGGAGCAGGGAGGGGTAAGGACACATTAATGCAGCACCAGTTGTTTCTGTATAAAACTTTTTTTTTTCCTCATTGTGTAAACCAAATGTGGCTTCCATATGGAGTGTAAGCATATTTTGACCAAAACTCCCTTACCTCAACCAAATTGGCTCATTCTTTGAAGTCTGTGAAACATTAAATTTTTATTAATTTTATGGTCTAGTACAGGGGTTCCCAAGCATTTTCCAGTGCGATCCCATCTAGTGGTGTTGCCTATCCTATGTGACCCAAAGTCATTACTGTATATATATATATATATATATATATATATATATATATATATATATATATATATATATATATATATATATATATATATATATATATATATATATATATATATATATATATATATATATATTAAAGAATGCTGGAAGACACTGTATTGAATTGTGATTCTGTTATTTACAGGAGGCAACTTCGATGGCAAGTCTGATGGCGGGGTTGGCCAGTCAACTCCCCGTTGCACATCTTGATGATGGATCTCTTGCTCCTGTTGGGGAATTGGATCCTGCCACTGGTTTGTTCTACAACCCGTCTAGCAGTGAGTTCTTGCACAATAATTGTGATTGTCATGTGATAGATCTGTTTTTATGAAAAAGTTTAAACCAAAATGATTAATTTAATGGTAATGAAGTTGATGAGAGTAAAAATAGGAAGTACAGGTATATCACATATGTGATGATTGGAATATTGGAATGAAACTAGATACAGTATAATACTTCACCTGATATAGTTCAGTGTTGGGGGAAATTTAGAAAGACCTAAGTTATGAGTTAAGTAGATGCTGTTTTGTATTTGAATGAGAACAAAGATGAATGTGTGTCAGATGTGCAGTGAGGTAGCAACATCTCTTGAGTACAGTATAGGCATAATTTCTTGTCATTGTCATGAACCTGAGCATGTTGGATTGTGTGCTTGACTCATGTTCTTCATTTTTCTTCCAGCTGAGAGTTCTTCTGATACAAACAGTAACTCAGGTGAGGCCACAAGTTTAGGGTTTATATTTAATATTTAATGTTTTATTTAGGTTTATATTTTTGCTTTATTTATATGTGTATTCTGTTCTGGATTATAATGTTTATTGTTTGTTATTTTATTATTATTAATTTATTTATTTAAATGGCTGCTTTATTCAGGTTTAATGTTTCTTTTATTCAGGCTTATATTTGTATTTTACTTAGTTCAAGATTGATTTGTTCCATACCCACCAAAACTTATTGTCTTGCCCTAAGGCCTAAGCTAATGCAGCAAGGGTTGGTTCAAAGGCAATAGTCAGAAATAGGGGATTGTTTTAATCCCTTTCTCTGGCAGAGCCTGAAGCCAGATGGGTTCATGTCTGTTCAGGTGGAACAGTACCAAAAATGGTCATCTGACCTGGATTCATAGGGGTTGGACAGTCACTGTGATTTGGTGTGCTAATTGGGCAGTCAGAGCTGTAACAAGACCTTCAACCCTTCTTCCCCCATTATGGTAGAAGGGAAGGTGAAGCGTCATCACAATTTCCCTCTTTTGAGGCTGGTGAATAGGGGACAGGGAAAGTGATCATTATAAAAAAAAAAAAAAAAAATTCTGTGACGTTAAAATTCTTTCTAAGGACTTGGGAATTCCCATGTTAGTTTCTGTTTGGGTAATTACAGATGCCCATATTATTAAACAACATCTTCCCTTGAAGAGGGTCGTTGTATTTCAACCCGAGTTTTAAACTAAATGAGTCCTGAGGGACACTGCAGTACAGTACTTAACGGGGTGGTGTGGCGGTAAAATTAACTAATTCTAATATTATAAATTAATTTTATTGGAATTAGTTAATTTTACCGCCACACCACCCCGTTAAGTACTGTACTGTGGTGTCCCTTAGGACTCATTTAGTTTAAAACTCGGGTTGAAATACAACGACCCTCTTCAAGGGAAGATGTTTAATAATACGGGCGAGAGTCTCACTGGGAGATCATGATACAGTACTCATTTTTGTCTGCCTGCCACCCAGCAACCTCATTGTTAAGCCACATTTGAGTACCACAACTGGCCACCTCATCCCCAGTTATTACCCCTTGATAACGAGTCAAACATCACTAAACTGAATTTTGACCTAATGTTAAACAAGAAAGGGTGTTAAAAGTTTTATATCGCCAAACTGAATTATTATTTAGTGAATTAACACTAAACAAGGGACACTTGTATGAGTACTGTACTGTACTGTACTTGAGTTGTTTTTTATTAGTTTATGTTTGTGCTTTTCATATCACTAGATTGTGCTTTATGTCTTTTACAAACAGGTTAAGTTGTCTTCTATATTCCTTTTACTTCCTAATAGTGATTGATCCTTTTTGAACGTATTCCCTGGGTATGTCTTATTCCCGGCACAGTCGTACAGTGGGTTTCTCAAGGTTAGCCCATTCATTTTGCCTCAAATGAAACTGTATAACTTCTGTGCTCCAAATGTTGTCTGGATATTTGGAGATGTGTCTTTTCAGCACAAGTCATGTGTGCTAATTAAGTTTTGTTGATATTTGGAAGGAGTGTTTTATAGAAGGTCTCTGTTGAGCAGTCAGTAATTTTATGACTTTTCTAAAGATACTAAATCATTAAAAATATTGTGTTCATGTTGAAATAAAAGCAACCTGTTTTTAATACAACCTTTCCAATTGTAATATATTTGATTCTGATAAATTGATATAAGACTTTATTTTTCAGCTTCAGAGGAGATGGAGGCTCCAGAGGAAAGAGAATCTCCTGAGTGACAGATGCTGTGCCAACCTGAGGAAGTTTGACTCAGTTCTTTATTATTATGACAGAGTTTGACTCAGTAATTTATAGATTATTTTTAATACAGCCTTCCTTTGTAGAGAATTTTGTTTGCTTAGCAACAAATTCTATTTTAGTGATTTTTTTTATATTGTTATTGTACATAATGAATGTTCAGATTACCTTTTCTCATTTACTACTTGATCTCATCTCTGCACATTGATAGGTAGGAACTATATTGTTTATGGAGTCCTGAAGTTTGTAATTTTTTTCTTACTACAGTATTTGAAAATTTGAGCCTGTCAAAATGATGCTCTTGTATATACAGTGCAGTACAGTATATACATTGCAATATTCTCAAAGTTTCTAGATATTAATTTGTAAATTTTCACTTTGACAATAAGTGGTGGCGACAGTGTATATGTTAATGTTTAAGACAGTAGAGATGTGGTAAGAATTTCCTTAAAATAAGGAAAATAAAACATATTATATATGTAAGAGATGTTATCTTCCATTTTTTTTTATTATTATCATATGACATTTCCTCCATTTGTTATTTTAACTGTATAAATTAAATTTTGTATTCATTTTGCATGAATAAAAAATGACCATAGCTTGGAATTGTAAAATCATAAATTGCTTAGATAATGTGAAACTACCTTCTCAGCCCAAGGAATTTATTCCATATAGTCATGTCTCGGATGTTAGGAACTAGACAAATTTTAGCACAAGAACAGACTCTTAGGTTATTTACCCACTATGTTATACACACATATATGAATGCTTAATTTTATACAATTGTGGTGGTAATATGACCATTAGTAGCAAAACAAGTACTGTACAGTCATCCCTCAATGTACGGATGGGTTAAATTCCATAAACTTATGCTATAGATCGAAATTCCATACTGTATATTGAACCCATTTTCCCATATAGTACTCCCATAATGTAAGGGGAGATAGTTCCTACAACAATGGAAGAGAGGTGTGTGTGGGTGAATAATAATACAGTACTGTAGAAATCTCCATTATACATGTTGCCAGTCAGCTGTGAGATAGCTACACATGTTGCCATTGTTACACTTAAATGTAATGAAACTGTAAAACTTAGGAAAAAAAATCAATATTGTACTGTACTGTGACTTAGAAATAAAGAAAATATTATGTAAAACTATAAAGTAAGAAAAATGAGGAGCGTGGGTGTGTATGTGTGGGAAATGAACGCATGTGTGGAGGCAGTCGGCTGTAACTGTGGTTCCAGCCCAGTCGTGCTCCCTCCTCTGATGTGATGTCACAGCATACACACAGCACCTTGTGGCAGCAACCACACACATCTCTGAGTTGACTGGGTGGCTGGCAGAACTGTTTGGTTTATTTTTGGCAGAAAGAGCTATTTTTTGGACATAAAATGTGTGCTATTGTATTTCATGATGTGCTATGCTCATTTTTGGAGGGAGGAGGAAAATCTTACCTTGGTATTTTTTATTTGCTTCTAAAATATATACCAAATTTATACCCAAATTTCCGTTATACTGTACAGTAATATCTTCATTAGCTGGAATCTCTCAAACCCGGAACTCTCTGATAGCTGGAATTGAAATTTTCTTTGAAAATCATTCCCAAACTCGGAATTTTCTGGGAGACATAATTTCTGGCAAATTCTGAGAAAACCTTCCCAGTCCAGTACTCGGAAAATTCCGTGGATGGGGGAATTTTTTTTGCTGGTTTGAGAGATGAAAATCAGGTAAATTTTCCGGAAATTTGAGAAAAACTTCCCTGTACAGGGGGTCTCCAGGTTATGAATGGGTTCCATTCCTGAGGACGTTCGCAATTCAGATTTATACTGAAGTTGCAACACATGCTATATGCATACCGTACTTAGAAAACAATGGTTAAAATTCCTCTATATCATAGCCTATGTCCTTATATACATCGAAAATCACTTAATTTAAGACAAAATAAGAAATAGAATGACAAAATACAGTAAATGAAAGTAAAGAATAAGTCATCAGGTTAATAAAATGCTGTAAATTTCAAGTTTAACCTCGTTTGCATTGGCGGTTGTTCGTAAGTCGGGGACCTCCTGGGATGGTGGATATTTTTCCAGGTTCAAAAAATGATGTAATGTGCAATTCTGGAACTTCCAAGAAAATTTTTCCGTTACCCTGAAAATTCTGGGAGATGAGGGATTTTTTTTTCTGGCTTTGAGAGAGTTGTCTTGTTACCCGGAAACCTCTCATTCCTGGAAGTGCTCTGCACCAATTGTTCTGGCTAATGGAGATATCACTTGTATCAATTTTTGCTCTCCGTTTATCGAATATAAGTCATAAATTAACCATACGGATTACTGTACAGTATAGTGAATTTCTGTAAAAAAAAAAAAAAAATTTTTTGAAAATTGGGGGATGACTGTAAGGAGATTAAGAAGGTACAATATACAGATCTTTTACGTGATGATACATGCGAAATGATATTAATGTGTATAGAACCATGCAATTTTGACTTAGTACAAAAAATGACATATATTTTTGTGAAAAGCAGCATGTATTTAGACCATTGAGTAATAATTTGGAATTACAAAAGCAACTGAAAATATATCCAGCTAAGTAAATGAATGAAGTGCAGTCTGTAGTATTTTTACCAAATCTGTTCATAACTTTTACATCAATCAGTAAGATGGCTCAAACTTTTCCAAAGTTTTCATCTTGGAGACTTGACTTGACTTCATTTTACTTTACTGTGCCTCATTTGATGTAACCTAAACTCTTCACTTATTCCCATACCAACTTTTCACAGTTACACCTTTGCTCATCCTCTCTACTAATCTTTTAAATCTGGTTACTCTTTAACTTTCTTAATAATTACAGGGTATATCTTGTCTCTCTGACATCTCCATCATTGTTTTATGGCCATTTTACATGCTTGTGTGGGTTAGCTGCAGTTACCTGATGGCAGTTCTCTATGTTATACGATCTCTTGCAGTCTCTCTTGTCGGGTCCCTAACTCTAATGTCATCTCTTACAACCTCTTCCCATGGCATTCTTGGCCTTTCCTTGACTCTCCACCCCTCCACATTTAGGCTCATGCACCTCTTGACCCAATTGGTCTCATCCATTCTCTCCACAAGCCCAAACCATCTCAGCCAGCATCTATGCAGGACTTCACTGAACCTATAACTCCTTGCTATCAGCATCTAATATTATCATCCACTGTCTAACTCCAGTTACTCCTTAAACTCAACATCCACCTTTCAAATCCATCATAGTTGGTATCACTGCTTGCCACTGCAGTTAAGACTACAGTATTATTAACCTTATCTCACTAGGCATGCAGTAGAGACCCGAGGATGAGCACAGGTCTGATGACCCAGTTGCCATTAGGCATGTTGAAGCAAAGTTTTACGGCTGGAGCCCTTCCTAATACCAACCCACAGTGTGGGAACAGCTGGCAAGGCAGGATCACAACTCCTTGGGAGTAATCAAAGACTACCTGCTATAATGTATGTGGCATATATTTTTTGAGGAAAGAAATTGACATGATGTATCATAACCAAAGTTATGAGGGTTGTCACAAGTGTCTGTTAATACTATCTGAAGCCTCATTTCATATTATAGGCATTTGTTTAAAGCAGTTTTCCAGACATTTAACTAATTAGTTTGTGATATTTTGCTGCTTCAGTATTAACCATTTTATCACCTTTTACATTGTTGTAAACTTTTCAACATATCTTTTTTCCAAATATTGACATGACATAATATATAACTGACATGCCATATTGCAACTAAAATTGCGAGAGCTGACAAAGATGACTGATAATCCTTGTCATAAGGTCTGAGACTGGCTACATACTTCTTCATTGATGGTGAGTATTAATTTATGTTTTGTTTATTTGCTTTAATTGCTCTATCTTTGTTTCTATTGTACTGTACTGTACACAGTCTTCCCCCCAAAATGATGTCACCATGTTCAGAAACTTTCAATCAGAAAGGGGTATCTTACAAATAACGGATTCACTTGCAAGTACAGCTCATATACAATATTGTTAAAATTGTAGTACTGGGCATAGTATATATTGAAGAAAAAAATATGATATGAGATTATTGGTCAAGGACATAATTATGGAAGCAAATATTTTCCATATTCAACACCTCAGTGGACGATGAAGTACAGTGGAAAATGAATTGTAAAACAAAGCTTTGAATATCTGTTGCCAACAAAGGCACCGTGAAAACTCTTTGGGTTGAGAAGGTTAAGCAAACAATATTCTAACTTTATTTTTAGTAGAAAATATCCAAGTTGTGGTGGTAGTTGTAGGTAGATCATCTTTGATATGCGTCCTCTCTGGTTTCATTTTTTATTAAACTGTGCAATTAATTTCCTTAAAATTTAAGAAAATTTACCTGGTGAAAAAATGAGTACCTGAATTGTAAAACTATGAATGTAAATTTTATGAGGTAATATACTTTATATGCAGCATATAATTTAAAGTACATAATGAACAAAATGTTTCACATGTAGTGGGATAGCAAGAACTGGGTATCACTTTTTTGAACTGATAGTTACTGTGATGGCATTTTCATGAAAGTATTTTAGATTTTGCTTCAGAGTTTTGACAATATTATTAATCTTGTTTTTCTACCTTCCTTTTCCTCCAACAATATTTAAAAAAAAAGAACATTAAATTTGTTGAGAAAACTGATTCCCCTCAATGTTTCCTCATTTATGTCACTCACATTGCCCCATAAAAATCCACTTTTTAATTCTGCAAATATTCTTAATTGATCACTGTATAATGAGGTGATTGGTCTCTGCCCTGTGTTGACCCTTTTGAAAAGGGAAATTCAAATTCATAAGTGAAATTGCTGTCATAAAAATAGAAAAGAATATTTTTCTGTTTGAAATTTCTTTCAAAGGGAAGGTGACATTCATGTATGTATAGACTTCTTAATATTTGTTGCCCAAAGAATCACTGCCATGAGAAAAGTACAGGATTTGTCATCCTTTTCTATGATAATTCTTTTTAAGGATTTATTTATTTATTTTATTTTTTTTATAATATAGATATGTACTCAGACTCTAAACCAAATTGGGTGAGGTTAGGATATTTACCCAAGCCTTCATAATAGCGCTCAGTTTGAATCTAAATCCAAGTCCAAATCCTCAAAATAGAACTTTTCTTATTTGGTTTATGTTGTCTAAAGCAACACTAGATTTTTTGTAACAGATTTTGAAGCTAAAGATCATTCCCTTCAATTTAATCTTTTTGGTTTTCAAATGTGAAAGGTTTATACATTACCTTTTATTTGGTACTCCACCTTTACTTCTTGTGGTTTCTTCTGTGTGTGTTTGTAATGAAGTGATATTTATCCTTTCCTCTTACTTTGTACTGCAGGCAGATGGCAAATGCTTCCCTGATGTCACAGCAAAAGTTACATGAAATTATTTTCAGCAAATGATATAGTTGTTGTCATTAAGTTTACAACACTTGAAAGTGCATCTGGAAGATTCTGTATGTGTCACCCTACACTGAATCTCATAACAAATAACAATAATTGTACTGTAGACTCACAACTTATGCGGTTTCAACTATACGCAGATTACCCCGGGGGTTAGGTTACAATTTTCAATTTCAAGCTCAAAATTGTCAAAATTTTTATGTCTAGTGCAAACTATAGCATGTTTATATTCAAATTAATCACTACATCACAAGAATCCCAGTAATGGAAATTATATTCTCCCAGGTCAGTTCAGTGACATTTTATACGAGAAAAACTTTGTCACTAAAGGATATATATATATATATATATATATATATATATATATATACACATGAAGTCCCAGGAACGTAACCCTCGTGCAAGTTATGAGTCTAATGTAAAAGGAAAAGTTTCTTTCATACTGTACCAGATAATAAAGGTACTGTACAAGAAGTGTTAAGATACAGGAGGCTATCTAAATGTTTTTTTTTATTTCCAGTACAGTATAGTACAAGTAGCTTCTGATAAATATTATAAAGTCAGAGTGTCATTCAGAAGATATGTAACTTGTCAATACAAGGTAATCTTAAACATGGAGTACAAAGAGATTGAAAATTCAGATATTTTTCTTTTTGAAGGGAAAATCAGTTAAGTGAAGTGTGTTTGTCATTGTTAACATAATGTATATGTCAAATATTTTAAAGCATTCAGCTTGTGGACTGTATTGTAGTGAACTGGAAATTAGGTCAAACATTGCAGCACTAGTAAGGTGCATGCATATTATTCAAGTGTGCCAGGGTTACATGTAAGATTTTGTACCTATGTACAGTTGCACTTGGGGCCATGCCTAGGGCTAAGTCAAGAGCACAAATGTTGGATATCAGGCAAAATAATAGCATTGTGCAGAATTTATATTGTAATGAATGTATAATTTTCACCATCCAAGTTGCAATGAAAGGAATGTCATGAACTGAAGTTTTGTCTTACTTTTCATGAGGTGAAACATTACAGCAGTATCTTTGTTCTCAAAATGCTACAGTACTGTAATTTCTGTAATATTTTGCTCATTTACTATACAGTATACAGTATCAATATTTCTTTTGGAAACAGTATAAATATTACTATATTTTACTCTTTGTCTCATTTTATACCTTCAGCTGCCAACCCCATGGCAAGTGATAAAACTTAGGGGGGTGGTAGGGAGTGTTGGTGGCGCTGGGGAGTGATGGTAGTGGTGGGAATGTTGGTGGTGGTGGTAGTGAGTGGTGATGATAAGTGTTGGTGGTTATTGTTGATCGTGGGAAGTGGGTATATGTTGGTGGTGGTGAGTGTTAGTGGTAGTGGTGGGGGGTGATGGTGAGTCCGGGGCACACCCAGGGGGTTTCCTGGTTGCCCAAAACCACCCCCCCCCATTCCCCCCGGGCCATCATCAAGACTATTATCCTCTTTGGTTGTCAGAACATTTCTCTGCTGGGTCATAGAGACAATACCAAGGAAGTTGCCAGTGATGGGACTGGCAACTTTAAGGCCCTCCTTCACTTCCATGTGGAGGCTGGAGACAGGTTTCTGGGTATGCACCCAGGTACAGCTGTCAAAAGTGCTCTGTACACATCTTGGAATATCCAGAACCAGTTGATTCACATTTGTGGGGAACAGATACATGACCATATCCTTCAGAAGGTGAAGAAAAACAAGCTTTTTCTCTATCATGGCTGATGAGGTCAGTGACTGCCCACAAGGAGTAACTCAGCATAGTGTTAAGGTTTGTGGACCCTTATGACCACATCACAGAGGACCTGGTGGACTTTTTGGAGTGTGACAATGGGGTAACTGGCAGAATTATAGCAGATAAGGTGACAACCAGCATCACAGGGTATGGACTTGACATCAACAATCTTAGAGGTCAGGCCTATAACGGAGCTGGCAGTTCCAAAGGGGCAGCAGCTATCATAAAAGAGACCAATACCTTGGCCCTCTACCAGCACTGCTCATCATATGCCCTCAACCTGGCTGTTGTTAAGTCCATCCAGATCACCTGTATCAGGAACATGATGGGCACCGTGGACAGCATCTCAACTTTCATGGAAGGGCATCTCAAACTTGCAATAATTCTTGGAGGCAGCTGTTCTGAAGATCCAACCTGAATCAAGTTAACAAAACTGAAAAATCTGTGCCATACACGTTGGGTGCAATGACTAGATGCTCTAGAAACCTTTGTGGAGTTGCATCCCTTGGTGGTGGCCTGCATGGAGGACATTGTGCAGGGTGATCCTGGCAGCTGGTGTACAGACTCATTGACTGATGCTCAGGCCCTTCTGCTCGCCATCACCAGCACAGACTTCATTGTTTCCCTGGTGATCACCAACAATGCAATAGACTACCTGAAAGGTGTGACCACAAGCCATCAAGCACAGGCCAAGGACATAGTTGAGGCCAATAGAGAAGTTAATGGTATGAAAGCAGCACTACAAGACCCCCGAAACAACAGGGATGATCACTACACTAAATGGTTTCGTCAGGCAGAACAAGTGTGTGCGGCTGTAGGTGTCACACCTTCCATGTCCAGACTCTGCAAACGCCAACGGCACCGAGACAACAAGTCAGCTACAAAATAACGGTGGCCATTCCACTCCAAGACCATCTCCTGGCAGAGCTGGAGATGAGGTTCACCCCCCTGCACCAGAAGGCCTTCCAGGGACTCCGTGTCACCGACCCATCTTGATAACCCTGACACAAGCAGAAGAATACAAGATCTGATTGACCTCTACCGGGAGTATCAAGAGTGAGGTACATACCTGGCGTGTCAGGTGGGGGAAAAGGGCCAAAGAACAGCGCCCCACCAGCCTTCCAACTACAGCGGCTCCATAAATTCATGTGTATTTTATGTTTGAGTAAATTAAATAAGCCCCTGAAACCCTTCTAGTAAGAATTGTTTCTCTATCGGTAGTGCTCTATGTCCAGGGGATCCTCCCCTCACACGTTTCAATCGTTGAACACATTCAAAAGATTCTCTGATCATTGCACTGTTCGTGGTTGTTCGTCACATGGGGTAACGAGGTGTATTAAGCTCACACCGAGGTATACAAGATATATCTTTGAAGCATAGTTTCTGGATCTCTTCCAACACTTCACATAGGTCTGGTACATTTATCATTTTTCCAGATTGTTTTCATATGTTTTCATTTTTCATCTGATACCCGAGGTAGCTATGTTTACTAATCGTTCACAGACGTAAATATCATGACCCACGGTTTCACTTATAAGGCTTATAGTACACTAGTCCGTCTCAATTGGACCTTCCCAATCATTATATAGATACCTTGAGTTCTCCTTAATACTCTCAGTACATAATCTGAATATTATATGCCCGTACATTGGTACAATTCGTATAAAGCAACATACAGCAGGTGAGCTATTCCTTAGAAAGTTTCTCGTTTTCTAACGTTTTCTGTGATTACAAGCGCAGTGGATTTGAATGTTATGAATCAGAGAGATATTAAGGATGACAAGGTGTGATCCTGCAGTGATCGGCAATAAGTGTGTGCGACCAGATGGTGAAAGTAAATGTAGGAAAAAAGAAACTATCACACCAGACATAGTGTAACTCTAGAAATTTACATCATTAGCGTATGGTTGAGGGTATTTGAACAAGGTGTAAGGTAGTTAGGTAGTTCGTCAGTGTTGACAGCGTGACGTCACTCCAAGTGTTTTGATTGGCCGATTCGGGAATGGAAAATCAGTCTGTTTTTTCACCCTCCTTGGGACGGACGCTTACTGCAGCTACTCCAGTGCCAGAATTAGCTTTCGTAATCACGAAGGTGGAAAGTTATTTGAAGATAAGTGGAAAGAACTCCCAAAACACAGTGTAGGTCAATCAACCATCCTAGAAACATGGATGTACAGTGATCATCATAACCACGTCCCAGGACCTCCAGTGAGTGAGTGAGTTAATTTTTGCATATTTTGTAGAACATTTATTGTAGAACATCTTTTATTTTTTTCGAAGTTTTTACTTTTTTTTTGTAAACGTTGCACGTCTCAGTCTAATTAGTTTTGATGGCTCTTTTCTTGGGTAAATGCTTCGTTTGGTAGATAATTAGGCCTCTAGGCTCGAACAAGTTGTCTTTTTCACCAGTTTCTTCTCGATTTGTCTTTTTTGTTATCATTAGAGTCAATACGTGATTGGCTACATTTAGAGATCACTTGTATACTACATTGCTCGCATAATCTTTAGTCCACTGATATTTATTCTTGACAATACTTCATTTGATGGCCACAGCTGCGATAAACAGATCATGGGCACCAAACAAACCTTTAAAAACCTAACCTAACCTATAAAAATCCTAAAACTATAAAGTGTGCGTTATAGTTTTAGGAATTTTATAGGTTAGGTAAAGTTTTTAAAGGTTTGTTTGGTGTCCATGGACTCTGTTTTTCGCAGATGGGGCCATAAAGCGAAGTATTACCTTATTCGTCATGTGATTGTGATATTGTCTTTTGATGGTTCTCCCTGCATTGTGGTCCATCTATCAGGACATCCTTCTTCTCTTCTTCGACTCCACACATCCCTTTACCGTTGCCTCTAGGATTTAAAATTTCTGCCATGATTTTTCGATATCTTTTTACTTTTATCCTCTTCACCAAATGATCAACTCCTTAGCCGCTTGGGCGATCGGTCATGTCTCTGTTACGCACTGTTGGCAAGTACTGGGCATACACCGGCTCCTGAATGTACCTGAACCTGCTCCAGTGTTGGTCAAGTTTTGTCTTGAAAGAGCTCACACTCGGTGCCGTCACAACACTTTCTGGTAGATTGTTCCAAGAGTTCACAACTCTCACTCCAAAAAAAGTTTGCCCTCACAGTTTTCTGGACTTGCGGCTTCTTCAATCTTGAGCTGTGACCCCTTGCGGGGCGAGCGTCCGCCAGTTCCAAGTAAGAACACTCGACTGAGTAGTGCCCCTTGAGATGCTTATACACCTCAATTAGGTCTCCCCTTGCCCGTCTGTAGTATAAGCTAGGCAAGTTCAGGCGCTCCAATCTCTCAGGGTAGCTGAAGTGCCGAAGTGCAGGCATCAGTCTGGTGGCCCTCCTTTGAACATTTTCGACTAACTGACAGTCCCAAGCATATCTCGGGGACCAGACGGGGTGACAGTACTCCAGATCGGGAAGCATTTCACTCTTGAAGATCGTTACGAGCCGTCTAGATATGGTTCGTCTTTTGACATCTCCAATCTTGTTTTACCCTCGTACACTGATAGCCACCAGGGATGAAGCCTTTAATACATTTGTTGAGTGTTTACGGTGTATATTCCCTCAAACTCAGTCCAGATTCCTCATTGTTTCATTATAAGATGTAAAATTTGTTACTTCTCTTTTTGCTTCAAACTCCTCGTGCCATTACCTTTGTTACGTATATAAGAGGCGACCTAATTGAGGTGTATAAGCATCTAAAGGGGCACTACTCAGTCGAGTGTCCTTACATGGAGCTGGCGGACGCTCGCCCCACAAGGGGTCACAGCTCAAGATTGAAGAAGCCGCAAGTCCAGGAAACTGTGAGGGCAAACTTTTTTTGGAGTGAGAGTTGTGAACTCTTGGAACAATCTACCAGAAAGTGTTGTGACGGCACCGAGTGTGAGCTCTTTCAAGACCAGACTTGACCAACACTGGAGCAGGTTCAGGTACATCCAGGAGCCGGTGCATGCCCAGTACTTGCCAACAATGCGTAACAGACGTGACCGATCGCCCAAGCGGCTAACGAGCCGATCAGTGGTGGAGAGGATAAAAGTAAAAGTTTCTTGGGTAGTGGAATACGAATTTAGAAGAGTCTGGTTCATTTCGCGTTTTCTTTAATAACATCACTAAAGAGCTTTCGCTTCGAGTAACTTAAGTAATACTTGTAGGTACCGCATGATTGATGTCTTCGTCACAAAACATTTAGTAGGCCTTTCTATGGGTGAGGTCTTATACTTGTTACAAACAGAAGAATTCTGTTCGAAACGTATGATTGAACTTGACTGCAAAACACGCGAACTCCACTGTTTAAGAATCGCAAACCTCTGTCACGTTCATCTGTTTGAGTGGTCGATTTTTGCTGATTACAAAGAGTCGTGTTTGTTTTTATTTCGAAATTATTTCCACATAAGGAGCAGTGAGTGCACTAACCGAGTCGGTAATGTAAATTCTTATCAGGATCTTGGTATTCATTACAAAGAGTTCAGAAGAACTGCCTGCAAACTTTATCACTTCTCGGCGAGGGCCTCAAATAGTGCAGTTTCTTCATCTCGTTGGGACATATGATACGCCTCCTTACCGTTGGTACGCACCGGTGCATCCTCTTACACTTCGTGACATTGAATCTCAGCAGCCATTTCTTCGACCATTCTTGGAGCCCACAGAGGTCCTTCTGCAGCTCTTCACAGTCCGCTTGGTTCTTAATTTCCCGAAATAACTTGGCGTCATCGGCAAACATTTGTATGGAGGAGTGTACTACGTCATGCATGTCATTTATCAAACAAACAAACTACTACTCTAATCACCAAGAAATATCTTCTGCCAATTAGTTCTTAAGTTAGTGATATAATAACAATGATTGTTGTTTTATAACACGGGTGACAGTAATAGTAATTGTCGTATAGTAACACACCGTGTAAAGATAACTTTTTTGGCGTATAGGTAAAGAAATCAATTAAGTCTACAATTTTAATAAGTTTAATAGTATAGCCTTATTAAAAAACAAATCCTCTAGAATCTACATAAATCGAGTAGGTTTCCCTCGAAGTAGGTAAACTTATCACATAAACCCTCTTTAGTAAACTACAAAATAATGAATCCTCTTAATGGGTAAAATGTCACCAGTAAAATATTGAATTTCGCTGTTGATGAAGATTTCGATAGGTAAAAGGACACGCGCACACACACAAACACACACGAATTCTGTTGGGAATGAGTCATTTTGTTTTGATTTTTCCAGGTCAGTATACGTAAACATGAAACCTTTTTGATATTTGACACCAGGATTAGTCAATCTCTCACTGTTAAAATGCAAATTCTGGCGCTCCATTGTCGAAATTAAAAAGTGCTCGGTTGTTCGCGGTTAATTACTGTGGCCGGCAATACTGTGTGACGGAACCTAAGTTAGACGGGGTATATAACCTAGCCCAGTCCTTTGTTATATAGAGGTATGTAGCCTAGCCCAGTGCTGTGTTATATAGAGGTATGTAGCCTAGCCCAGTCCTTTGTTATATAGAGGTATATAGCCTAGCCCAGTCCTTTGTTATATAGAGGTATATAGCCTAACCCAGTCCTTTGTTATATAGAGGTATATAGCCTAGCCCAGTCCTTTGTTATATAGAGGTATATAGCCGAGCTCAGTCCTTTGTTATATAGAGGTATATAGCCTAACCCAGTCCTTTGTTATATAGAGGTATATAGCCTAGCCCAGTCCTTTGTTATATAGAGGTATATAGCCGAGCTCAGTCCTTTGTTATATAGAGGTATATAGCCTAGCCCAGTCCTTTGTTATATAGAGGTATATAGCCGAGCTCAGTCCTTTGTTATATAGAGGTATATAGCCTAACCCAGTGCTGTGTTGTATAGAGGTATATAGCCTAGCCCAGTGCTGTGTTGTATAGAGGTTTATAGCCGAACTCAGTGCTGTGTTATATACTGTACAGGGATATTTTCTGACCCCTGCAGTGCTATATAGAGGGGATATAGTCTGACCCGGTGCCGTGTTATATAGTGGAGTATAGCTAGATCTAATCGGACTGTTGCCAACAACTATATTTGTTCAAGTCATGTTTGTATTACAATACATACAGTTTGTGGTTACTGGTGAATTCCTTCAGTAAGATTTCTCATCTATTTTATTCTAGTTACCGGGAGACGATTTTATGTAACCGAGAAAGTTCCATCTCGTTATTTTGTCAGACAGATGCGTCTGTTGTAGGATTGGGTACTGTATTGTTACAAAAATCTGAAAACGTACTTAGTAGGGGACTATTAAGAGTAGAACGTAGATATGCTTCCAAAGGAATGTCTAGGTATTGATTGGGCCATCGGCAAATTCAGAAATTGTCTTTATGGGAAAAGTGTATGTTGTAAACATCAGAAACCATTGTCATATTTGCATTCAGTGGAATATTTAACCAAAAGACTAATGGGATGGCGCCTTCTACTACAAGATTACTCTTTTGGGTAGATTATATTACAGTAAAGGTTCCCAAAATATAATTGTTGATATTGTCAGCAGACTTGTGATGATTAACTTATTCTTTGTACAGAATTATGTAGTTATCAGATATTTGTAGTATTTATTGTACTCGTATTTATGCTGTAAAATGTTTTTCAGCTTAAGGGGGATACATGAAAATATTAATTTTCTTTGAGTCTCTTCAGGAATCTCGAGGTGCTTCACTGTTTCGGATCCAGAGATGAGGTGCGGCTTGCCAGGCTTTTTCTGTCTTAGCCATGACCTGCCTTGGCAGGAGCTGTTCTACTTTAATCTGTAAATTTTTGTTTGTTTTAATGTAATTAGTTAGGTAAAGATATGAAGTGGACATTTTTCTTTAATCATAAGAATAAGTTAGGCAAGATAATTTTGGTTCGATAGCTCTTTTTGGCCTGGTGTCTTGGAGACGTGTGTGGCGGTCGACTGAATCTGGCTGTTAGCTCTGACAAACCGTTGCCGTTTGGATTGTCACCCTGCCCCACCGCTGTTACCTCAGTCCTGACTTGTAACAAGGCCAATGAATTGTGTTGTTGAACCATTGTTATCTATTACTTAATGTGTGTATATAGGTTTTAATTGTTTAATCACTATCTTTCTAATGATACCTCCCCACGACCTCTTCTACCCGTCTTCTTCCCCTCCTTTCCCAACTCCACTCTTCCTCCTTGCGTCGGTAACACGCCATCCTCCTCGCAGTTCCTCTCTTAATATTCTGTTTTCTCTTTCCAGACTTTGAATACTGACCTGATGTGATGGTGACGTCACTGCAATATCCATATTTGGCAGCAAAAGGCAGAGTTTTCAAGGTGTCTGGTTGAGGCGACAACAGTAGTAGTGGAAATAGTACGATCCAAAGAAGCACTAACGGCAGCATTAAAAACGTCAGTAACCGTGGAAATGGCAGCAGTGAAAACAGCAGCAAGACCAACAGCACTCTTGGGAACAGAACTACGACAATTTTGAATCCATCGGCCTCTGAATCCTACATTAACTCTCTTAATTTTGTTTTCTCGACATTCGAGCAGTTGATGTTTTACTTAAGGCTACACAAACCTTCCATCATAACAAAGTAATGTGAAATGCATCATAAAAAATCAGTTTCCACCTATAAAAATTTAAGTTTCCTTTTACTTTTTTTATATTTCCCGTTTTCTATGATAAAAACTCCGATTTCAATGTCAAATATGCTTGAGATTTTTACTTTTTTTTTATAAATTTCCCGTTCCGAAAAATATCGGAAAATTTTCGGAAATATTTCGGAAAATTTTCGGAAATATTTCCGAAAAATTTCGGAAAATATATGTACAATTCTTTCGAGAAATGCGTAGTTTATTCGCGAAAATTATCTATGACATTGCCACATAATTTTTTACAGCTTTATCCGGGAAATTGTTCGGTAGTTATTGAGTCAGTGGCAAAATTTAACCTCCGCACTCGACTTCAGTATTTTTTGTAAAATTAAGTGAGGCGCTGTAAAAACATGGCGAGAGCTGCAGCCGGGGAAACACGCGGACATGAACTGAAAAAGTTACGAGGTGACGACCACCACCACCACCACCTTCCTTGGGACAGCGGCTCCACGCACCCTACGCTCACAGCTTTACTTTTACCTATATAAAGTGACTATGCACAGTACAATAAAAAATATAAAGGAAGACGAATCACAAACATTATCATTCATAGTCCTCTCATTTACATAACTATATCTGCAAATTGTAGTTCCCAAATACCGACCAGTGTTTTTGAGTGATGGAATGAGTTCATGTTTGGTTCAACATAACAGTTCACTACAAGTGCACGAGGTTGATTTTCTTCTTAATGATAAATTTGACTTATCGCCTAATCATTTTCCCGGTGTTGGAAGCATGGCGGGATATACAGGTGAGTGAGGGAGACAATAACAACGGCGCTCAGGAACCATTATCATGACGTCCATCACGCCGCCACAAACATCATGTACAAATCGTGTTGACCAGGCGAGGACAGCCGCGTCCCGCATGTTACAAGCTTTATGTTACTATAATCCTGTCAACACAATTGACGTGCGCTGCTGTTGTACAGTGAACACCAAGATTTACGGCTGCGTTGCTACTGTGGCCACAAGTTAATGCTGGTGTTGTAAATGCGCTGAAAATGCAAATTTCAACGGCTACTTATGTACTGTAAACAGAAACGCTTGTATGGCTGTTATTAATGCAATGTACACAAGTTTCTGTTGGCGTTACTATCACACTGCAGGCAGGAGGTACGGCGGCATAACCACAGTAAAAAAAAAAAAAAAATAGTAATTACCCAGGAAACATTCTCCGACTGTCACTGAGAGCTTGTCTTTATGAATAAAATAAACCCTTTTTTTACCGGCGTGCACCAACTTTTGGGGCAGAGAGTGAGGAAGAAATGTTTGTGGCGTGGGCCGGACCAGGAACAACAACTCTGACGTGTCCACCACCACCAGCTTCGCCCAAGATCTGAATTATCCAACAACGTCGCCTGCTGCCGACCCCCACGCCTTTATTTTCTGGATGTACAAGTCCTTCGCGAATTGGAGTGTAAAACTATTTTTATACAAGTGGTTCACGTAAGAGACAGTTTAGGTGTATATCCTATATATATATATATATATATATATATATATATATATATATATATATATATATATATATATATATATATATATATATATATATATATATATATCCTAAATTTTATTTGGGATTACCTTGAGACGGAATAAAAGTTGGTCATGAAAAGAGAGAGAAGTCTAAAATAAATTTTATATTTTTTAATGCTGTAGAGAAATATGATGCCATTGGGATCATTAAACAGGAAGACAGATGAACAAATAAAGAAAAAATAAATACATTTATCGCCCCCCAAAGAGAACAAAAGATTTGAACACCAGTGGTCTTCAACCGGGAAAATTTCGGAAAAAAATCATCCTGCAGAGTTTTTGAACATTCCGATCTTGATATTGTTTCTACTCATCTCTTCCACAGAAACGAAAAAATAAATGAAAAAAACAAAACAATCCATTAAGTACAAAAAATATTCGTCACTAATCCCACCAAGAGGAAACTTTGATTGCAAATGAAAGATCCTTACAATTTCAGGTAAAAGAAAATAAAAAAATATTAGATCGAGATTAAAAAATACACTGACATTTTCTGAAACACCTCTTTATGCGTTTTCTTTCTTCTCCTCTCTCTCTCTCCTTCATGTCGTCCTCTTCACGCCCTTCTATTCCTCCCGCTCCTACTACGGCTACTACGCCTGATGATTTCTACAGTTCTCTTGAGACTCCCCTCCAAGAACCGAGCACCGTATACCATTAGTAATTCTAACCTGACACTGGAGGAATATGTGAGCCAGTTAGCAATATCACGTTGACTCTCGCCTTCGTAGACCCGGGCGAAGGTAGAATATATATTAGTTCCTCTGTCTTCGTATATCTGTGCGTGTGTGCGTTTGTCTATTTTTTTTTTTGCGCGTTTTTGTGTGTCTGTCGGGTTTCAACTACTAATGGGATTCTACACGTCTGTCTGCTAGGTTTCTGTGCATTTATATCGGGTTTTCTATGAGCCTCTATCGGGTTTCTTTTTGTCCCTCCGTCGGATTTCTATGACTATCGGGCTTCTATATATCCGTCTGTCAGATCTCTATACGTTTGCCTGTCAGTGTAAAGGAGTGTGAGATTGTGAGAGAGTATATAAGGTTGAGTGAGTAAGATTGCGCGAGTGAAAGATTGCGCGAGTGTAAGATTGCGCGAGTGTAAGACTGTATTAGAGTATAAGATTGTATGAATGCAAGATTGTGTGCGAGTATATAAGATTGTGAGAGTAACAGTATATTGTAAGTACCCTTAACTCAGAACCAGTCAGAGAGGATTATTAGACCATCAAGCACAAAGGTGGAGGGAGGAGGGAAAGGTGGAGGTGGTTGAAGGGAAGGGGAGTGGTAGGAAGGAGTGGTAGGAGGGAAAGGTGAAGGTGGTTGGAGGGAAGGGGAGTGGTAGGAAGGAGTGGTAGGAGGTAAAGGTGGAGGTGGTAGGAGGGAAGGGGAGTGGTAGGAAGGAGTGGTAGGAGGTAAAGGTGGAGGTGGTTGGAGGGAAGGGGAGTGGTAGGAAGGAGTGGTGGTGGTTGGCAGGAGGAAGAGAGGGAAGGAGGAGGGGGGGAGCCGACGTTAAGTTGGGGAAATAATGGTGTGGCTCTCCCTTGAATTACAAAACTAAGTGTAATAGTTTCCTTTATTCCCGCCTCAACTTTTGTGGGAGAATATGTTTTAGATCTCACTCCCTCGGCTATTTGTCTAGGGGGACCAGAAACAACTTTGTCAATCAGTTTTAAGGGTTCGAATTCTGTTCCCTTTGTCTCTCCTGTCAATAGCTTCACTTCATATTAATACCGTCAAAGTGAGTTTATTGGCGATTTCTAGTTGTGGATTAATGAGTTGAAAAAAACATAAATAAACAACAAGCTAAGAATAGTTTTTGATTAAATATTTTTTCTATATCTATGGGCCTATCAAATTAGCATAGTGAGGGTAGATACTGTATAATTCCTCGTCGCCTGTGGTTTTTCACGGTTACTTTTTGGTGTTTTTGTGTTATTCTGAATATACTTGAGTACACATTAAATTTCAATTCTGAGAAAAACGTATAAGGGGTTAGGCTTACCTTTTCTCAGAATTGAAATTTAATGTCTAATTACCTAAGTACATCCAGATACAGGTTTGGATATATGACTCATCAGAAAATATCCCGTGTGTTCCAGTTCACGAGACAGAGGCTCACAAGTGTAAGTTATATACAGCGTTATCACATCTTAGGTCTCCAACTCTGATAAAGTTTCATGTCTGGATTAAAATGGTCTCGCTTTGTTTATAAAGGCGTTGGTACTACAGTTGTGTGCAGTTGACATCAGATATCAGTTACAACATAACAGACGCTATTAAGCACGCACACAACTGTCAGCAAATACTTTCATAATTATTTAGTTGATGTTAATGGCCAGTTTATGCTGTGATATCCATCTTTTGTTAACTGGTAAGAAATATCCGGCATTATATCTTAGTTTCTGGTCACTGAAATGAAGCCCAGATATATACAGTGACTGCTAGTTGTCTCCATGAAGAGCAGTGGAGGTTTAGAAATGAAAACGGATGTGTGGATTAAATTTTTGCGTTAAGAGCATGAAAGAAAAGTTGTCGAAGTAGGGGAACAAAGAGCATACGATCCTAACAAAATACATTGGGAAATAAGGTGGCGTTCGTCTCCTTTACCCGAACCATTACTATTTTAAAACAATATTATTCTGTCAATTTTAACACCTTTTCCTCCCAAGAAAAAATATTGCTTCTGTATTATAAAAGCAAGCGTAATATTGTATAAAGCTTACATTTTCCCTTTATAAAATACTAAGTTATGTTATTCATGAATAATATGGTCAAGCAGACGAATTGCATCATAATCACTTAAACAATAAACAACTTCCTAAAGTATTATTGTAACGATACAAAGCGAGTTTTAACCCGCCCCTCTCATAAATTCTTCAACCTGTATAATAAGGAAAATTACCTTAACAGTTCAAACTTACTATTTATTTACAAAAGTAACTAAAGCTGATGACGGAATTTTATACAAAAATATATATACAACAAAAGAAATAAGAAAACTCAAGTAATAATAAATGAAAATTAAATCCTAACCACCACACTATAATATATAATCACTAAATCCTAAACATTGCCATATAAAATATAATAACTCTGGAGCAATAAGAGTACACTAACACTAGATACTTATGGTTTAGGAGACAGGAGACCAGATGTTGACTTCACAGCCTTATACTCAGTAACTGACTGGAGCACACCAGATTTTCCACCTCCCGACCAGGACAAGGCACCACATACTATGGTACTAGACGGGCCAGTTATACCCTAGACTGACTGATGGTCAACTCCATCTTGTGACCATAGTCTTCCTTATACACAAACTGAGTAGTAGTTCATCATAACAATTACCTATTCTCCATTGAAGTGGTTATAAATACGAGCTTTACATACAATCTTTTCAACCACTCTTAAATTTTGTGTAGTTGTTGAGGGAATGTAGAAAATAAACAAAAAACAATGGCGAGTGTGTTAAACGCAGCAATTTCCCTCCCTGTTCCTGTTGCGGAGTTGCTGTATTGTCGACCCTCTCATTCAATATTGGCTCTTCTGCAACCAGCCTGATAAGTAGATGTCGCTCAGAATCTGCGTCCGACGTAATTTCCTTTTTGACTCTATTCTGCCACACTGGTAACTGCCTATAAAACCAACATTACCTTTAGTGTGACACAGTGGTACTCCATCGACCTCAGGCAACCACATATCACCCACTACCAACCCGTCTGAGTAGCGTGTCGTTATACTGTTATGCCGCCAGGGTATGGGAAGGTACAATACGAGACTATCTAACGCCAGGAAGATTCGAAGGGTATTAATAACAGCTTCGTATTGCCAACAGTATACATCCTACTAAAACAGTTAGCTGCACCGGGTTCTCAATATAGATACTCAAGATCTGTATCACAACCGACTATAGAACTGTACTCTGTTCCTCCAAATTGTCATGTAAATCTAATGCTCTAAAAATACTCCTTGTTGAAAGTGACCGCCCTAAGCTGACACTAATTTGCCCAGGCCACCACAGTCTTAGCTAGGGCAGTGAACAACAATTCTTTTATCGGATGCTCAATAACAAAGAAATAAAAGCGAGAAGTGTCAACAGAAGCCGCCCCGGAGCAGTCTTAACAGTCAACTACACGAGTCTGCCAGAGTATACGAACCATAATGAAAAATTTACTGTATATACATATAATAACGATATCCCCAAACACCTAACATACGCAAGTCATTTTCAGGTACTCAGCTTGGATCCGGCTGTGGTGCGGCCTGCCAGTGAGCGCCATGTCTGGAGACGCGGTGTCTTCCCTCACAAATCACAACACAGGACCAATCCACCAACTTCAGAGCATGAGCACAGACCCTGTGTATATATACTCATCACTCGCACCTCGGCCACGACTATTCAGCAGCACAGGGCAGAGGACTGGGGCACCACACCGTTCAGCACAAGCACCAGAACGAATCTACTCTTTCCACAATCTCTTACCTGGAGGGGTAAACTTTACATTAGTTCAGACACATATTGGAAGCCCCATAAAGCTCTAAACCTGGCTATGAAAAGCATTCTCCACTTGTTTTATAATGAAATATTACAATCACAAGGTTTAATTGAACTTATAATTATATAGTGAAACCGTAAGGGTACAAAAACTATTTATACCTCCCCTCGGCAATACACATCTGCTTCTACGATAGAACATAACTGGCGAAGAATGTGTTGGAAAGAAAGGAGGATCATGGAGACACCTAGCAGTCACTGTATATATCTGGGCTTTTTAGTGACCAGAAAGTAAGATATAATGCCGGATATTTCTTACTAGTTAACAAAATATGTATATCACAGCATAAACTGACCATTAACATCAACTAAATAATTATGATTTGCCGACAGTTGTGTGCGTGTTTAATAACCCGTGCAATTTTGTAACTGATATTTTCTCCTTATCTACAGAATAATATAATTGAAAACTGTGAGTAAATTCATCCTTTAGATTATTAGGTTCATCAACTTAGCTATCATCTTCAAGTCATCTTTGCTGAATGTTGTCAACTACACACAACTGTAGTACCAACGCCTTTATATACAAAGCGAGACCATTTTAATCTAGACACGAAACTTTATCAGAGTTGGAGACCTAAGATGTGATAACACTGTATATAACTTACACTTGTGGGCCTCTGTCTCGTGAACTGGAACACACGGGATTTTTTTCTGAGGAGTCATATATCCAAACCTGCAGCATGTATAAATTACGGTTCATTATTTGTATCGGCATTTTACGGCTAAATAAACTCAATTTCAAGCCCACTAAATATATATATATATATATATATATATATATATATATATATATATATATATATATATATATATATATATATATATATATATATATATCCCTGTGAGCATAAATAACGTTTGTACTGTCCGTAAATATGAAATTAAAGGATTTTGTACCAGAGTAATCGTGACGTGTTTAAAGTGCATTATATTTACGATCTCTCACCAACAGCCTCCCAGGACACAGTAATTCAGAGTAACAGTATCTCCACCGCCAGAGTACAGTACAGGTGAAATTGAAGGTATTGGCTGATTAAGAACAACTTTCTCTACATTACTCCAGCTCATTATGTTAAATTAAGCTGCTACATCTAGCTGTGTACGTTGGCCACATCTCGTAAAAATATAGCTGTAGTTTTAATATATTTGTTGTCGAATATTTCAGATACGAACGTCACACACAAAAAATATATGAAATTTAATTTATTTAGGAAAAGTTTACCTGTCTCTATCTTTATCAAGGGGAGATTATTACTCTGAAGTTGTGTAAACCTTCTGTACTTAAATATATCGTTAGGTAGTGAAATTAAAGCAAGTATGAAACTAATAGCCTGACATACGAGGGCCGGGACCACCTCCATATGGTATTGAAGGAGTAGCTGCGGTAAAAAAAAAAAAAATCAATCCCATACGAGGTGTTCTCCCCCCTCAGAGAACCTTCGTCGCCCGCGGCAACTTGATTGTTGCAGACTCACAACGAGAGCCAAGTTTCCCCTTCCCCCTCGCGCAGTCAAGCCGCTTGTGGTCGCTCGACTATCGCGGAGAAAATAGCAACAGCGAAAAAAGCAACAGCTCAATCCACAGGTCAGACAGCCTGTGGCCATACGACTATTTTTGACGAACGGAGTTAAAACCAAGCCCTCCACCTCAGGTTAACTGGGATGGTTTGACTGTTTTAAGGGAGTGACTGGAGTTAGTGTCACGTTCACCAGTCACGTTACCTACAGCCGCCTGGTCACCCAGGTGTTGTTGGTGTAATCAAGGCGGGTCTGGCTCTGAGGAGCCCATCTAAAAGAGAAAATAACGAAATTTGTCCAGTGGTACACAACTTACTGACTGACACAAGGACTAACACAACTGACTGGCTAATTGACATTTGACTGGCTAACTGACATACGGACTGACAGACACACAAACAGACCGCAGCACACACTATGCCCACCGGCTAGCGTTGGTGAGGATAAAAAAAAGAAGGCTATCCAAACTGGAAAAAGTCAGAGTAAGTAAAATCAGAGCGTTTTCGAGAAAAATACGAAGTACATGAAATATTTGGAGCCAAGCCAATGTCAACACCGAGGAGCCTTGTAACACAGAACAAAAATCTCAATATCAACAAAGCCACAAACTCGAACGTTTTCTGCTATATTTGAAGGTCTACCAAAATGCTCCGTGTAAATGTTTTGTTTTTCATGGTCACTAGTTGCCGAGGTTCTCAGGAGACTTGACTTACTATAAAGGAGACAGTTAGGCCAACTAATAGAAAACCAGAAACTGAACGCCTATGTCACGCGCTGTATCAACTGGATTCGTTTATCTTGAGATTTTAAAAGATCATTTGCGTATGTCGATGGTATTAGGAGTAGATTAACATAAGATATTATTTATAATTTAGACCAGAGTATTTATGTCTGGTTCACCTGGTGTCTGCGAGAGGCTGAGAGTCAGGTGAAGGCCATCGTGCTCTCCCCTCCCTCCCTCAGGTGATAAGACTCCCTTCCTCCCTTACACTTGAGGGCGAAATACTGGAGAAACAAAATAAATAATCAAACATCAATACGTCAAGAGAAACCGTAATAAACAAGAGAAAAAACACGGAAATAGGATGTTACAGGAGGAAGACATCTTGGTAGTGTGTGGGTGGGTGGGTAACCAATGCATTATGGGTCGACTTGTGTAGTTTTAGGTAAAGCATGACTGTGTTGTGGGTTCGTCCAGGGATATATACACGGAACAATTTTTGGAAATGTAGCCCCCACAAGACCCATTTGGGAATATTCACAACTCAGCAGACAAACAAGTTACGCTAATCATAATTACAGTGACACTAAGTAAACAATAACGAGGGTTGGGGTACACCAATCAATACAAACAAGATTATATAACGTCACCGTTCTTTTACCAGTATAATGTTACGAGATTTCAAGCCTAGTACACAATATTATATCCTATACACAAAATATTCTATCCTATTCTTCCTCCACTTTCCTTGTCTCTCTCTCACTCTCAGCAATATAATGTATATACTCAATATTAGATCTTTTATGTGTTGAACTCCTTCCACCGTTTCCACCTTCCTCAGCCACGTCAAACCTGCTTCTTCCCTGTCCAGTGTATTATGGTCACCACATCCCATTTTGGCGGGAATCTACAAACAATCAGGCACCAGTTTTCCAGTGGCGCCATGAAACATCACCTCTGACGTTTCAGCCAGCTTCACACGTTCCATGCCCACGTGGTCTATCTATGGTTTGTTGTGGTTGTTTCTAATTGCTGGTTTCTACTCCCTTCACTAGTGCGTTTACAGGGGCTCGTCATATAAACATTCCACAAATCATTATCATTGAGATATTTGTTCTAATATTGTTTTAATTTGAGTACATATTATGTTTATTATTGGGAGTTTCCTTCTGTCGAGTGTAAACAAACACAGCGCTGCCATACTGCACAAAACCTGACGAGTCCCTGTAAACGCACCAGTGAAGAGGACTATTTGTAACATCTGGCTCAGTTAAGTATATTAGTGAACACACGCTGACTTGTGGCTTCGATAGATTTACAATTATACAGTGCCGTCATCTACTGTACACATACTTTATTTTAATTTATTTTCTACCTACATTAAGACCGACATTTTAAGCAATATCCACTAAAAGTTCAGAAGATTTTTGTCTCACTGTCTTCATTCTGAATGAGATGAAACCTGTACCTAAGAGCTTTTTGATATCTTGGTTAAAAATACAAACACACACACACACACACACACTAACACAAAGAAAAACACTGACATCTCACACCCCGACCTTCCTGGATGTGGAGTGCCAACAAATTTAAAATGTTTGATCAAATAAAAGACATATCTAGAAATAATCGACTACGACATAGTATGAATTTTTGCCAAGAATCTTCAGTGGACTCTTATGTCACACAGGCAGTACACAGCTAACATACCCAGTCAACACTTCCATTGGGGGGAGGGGAGGGGGTCGTGTCATAACCAAGGGGGAGGGTGGCTCATTCCACCAAGGAGGGGTGGCTCGTGTCATCACCAAGGGGGGGTGGCTCGTGTCATCACCAAGGGGTCGTGTCTCATAACAAGGAGGGAGTCGTGTCATAACCAAGGGAGTCGTGTCGCAACCAGGAGAGGCTCGTGTCATAACCAAGGAGGGCTCGTGTCATAACCAAGGGGGAGGGGAGGGGCTCGTGTCATCACCAAGGGGGAGGGGAGGGGCTCGTGTCATCACCAAGGGGAGGGGGTGGCTCATGTCATCACCAAGGGGGAAGGGGGTCGTGTCATAACCAAGGTTGTGTATCAAGTCATAACAAGGGAAACTTAAATCGCTTTACCTTCTCTATGTAAAGTCGTATTTCGGGATGCTAAACACACACACACATACACGGGGTCATAGCCACCAACACACCAATTAAAGTATAACTAATTTATATACATCCAAATTATAGGTTAATAAACTTTCCTTATATCATAAAAAAATTATATAAACTAATTCCTATATAGTAATTGAGTATTTTAATACAGTAGATGAAAAGCTGGATCCGTACTCTTACTATAAAAACTAATTATATTCTTTTAATCCCTGTGTTTGGTGAGGACTCGAAATAATCTGCCCAGCTCAGAATGCGGGTGATGGCATTTGTAATATAAATACATTGTTATTATCAAATAAATCTTAAAGCTTGCCCTTTTTTTATTCAAATTATGATACGATGCTGTATTGACGTAACCCACAGCAGTTAATGACGTCACAGCCGTTAATGACGTCACTGCAGTTGACGCCAGGGCCATTTTATTTTTTTAACTTTGAAATTTTTGGAAAATTTGGGTGAAATTCTCTCTTTCTCCCTTCCTTCCCTCCCTCAGCTTTCGACATCTTCCTTTCCTTAAATCCCTATTCCTTTATCCCTCCACCCCCTTACTTCCACTCTCCCTCACCCCTATCCTCCCTTCTCTTTTACTATCCATCTCCTCTCATACGCTCCACAAAACTCACGGCATTAATTTTTTCTCCAAGTCAGAATTTTTATTTCTTTTGTGAATGTTATGTTTGTGGAACTAGAAGCAGCGTCGTGTAACTGGTGGTAAGAGAGTGCTGTAAGAGACTCTGATTGGTGGAGGAGTTTGTCTAATCCTGACCGAGAGAGCAGATTGGTGAGACACTGAACCTAACCTAACCTGGCCTAACCTAAACCTTGAACTCCCAGCAATAAAATGAATGAACTCTCCCCTTTCACCTGTTAATTGTTAAGGACTAATGAATCATCAATTAGTCGATCCTGTGGTTCATTAACAGCTTCTATGAGAGGACAAAGCTCGTGTCAAATTTAATGGAGAATGTCCTGCCTATCAGATACGGTTAGCCATTAAATATGCTCTACCTCGTTGACTTAAAACTTAAAATTTTCACTAGAAATACCTTCGTGTCACAGGTCACTTGCAAGGATTGTAGTTGTTATCGCACAGCTGGATTGGCTGAGAGAAATGCCATTGAATAATAGTACACAGCGGGTTGTATGTAACTCGGCTTATAAACAATGAGGGTTGTATGTAACTCGGCTTATAAACAATGAGGGTTGTATGTAACTCGGCTTATAAACAATGAGGGTTGTATGTAACTCGGCTTATAAACAATGAGGGTTGTATGTAGCTCGGCTTATAAACAATGAGGTTATGTAACTCAGCTTATAAACAATAGGGTTGTATGTAACTCGGCTTATAAACAATGAGGGTTGTATGTAACTCGGCTTATAAACAATGAGGGTTGTATGTAACTCGGCTTATAAACAATGAGGGTTGTATGTAACTCGGCTTATAAACAATGAGGGTTGTATGTAACTCGGCTTATAAACAATGAGGGTTGTATGTAACTCGGCTTATAAACAATGAGGGTTGTATGTAATTCGCAGGGCTGTGGAGTCGGAGTAAATTTCGGCTTGTGGAGTCGGAGTCGGAGTCGGTAAAATTGTCCAGACTCCGACTCCGACTGAAGCTATTCTGTTCCTAGAACAAATATATGAACTCAGGCATATTCATTGCAGTGATTCCACTGATCCACTAATTTTCAAATTATTAAAGGAATTTATTTCCATTTTATAAGCATTATTATGAATTTATTGTAGCAGGCACAGTATAGCACTATAATTTTGGACGATAGTCTCTTCTTTACCATTTGAAATTTTGAATTATATCAAATTTTGTTTCGTTGAAAACTGCACAGAGGCTCTCAGCTACAAAACAATTAGCTACAACCTGTTTTGGTGAGATTAAGGCAAATTTAATTTAATAACTTAATCATGTAAGGTTTATCCATTTTCTTAATAAGGTATTCATTTCTTTAATGTACATAAATATATAACTTTACTTTAGGAAATTGTAGGATCATCATTTAGATCCACATCAGATTATGAGCAACAAATTCATATGCTGAGATCGAACTTTTAGATATACATGTAAATGGTTTTTCAAGTTAATATCTTGAATTCTTAATAAATATATTTTTCTTTTGATTGAAACTTTGAAAGTCAAGCCTATCATCTTTTTGTAGTTCTTAAATATCGTCCAGATCATTAATAAAGCTGTAGCAGTATAGCCACGGTGTTTTACTTTTACCTATGCAGGTTACAACATACAAATTACAATTAGGATGGTAGAAATAGTTGTTACAAATAGGCCAAGGAGTCGGAGTCAAGCATAAAAATTTGAGAGTCGGAGTCAAGGTTTGTCTTCGACTCCACAGCCCTGGTACCTATACTGAAATTTTGAACAAAATCCATTTTTGGCCGAAAATGACAAAATTGTAAGTCTATTAAAGGATTTTTGGCCAAAATACGTTTTCTCAGAACTGTACCCCACGTGCTCAACTATTTAAGTACATCCAGAATAATACACAAGCACCAAGAAAATGACCTCGAAAACCCATAAGTGTGAGCAATGAAATAAAAAGTAATTGTAAGATGAAATCATTTGAATATTTTTCTAAAAGCCATTTGAACAAGTTATAATCAAGATAATGTTCTTTATAGTCAGATCCTACAGCACATTCAGGAGTAATTTTATACTGAAATTTTGAACAACAAAATCCATTTTGGCCGAAATGACGAAAATTAAAGTCTGGTATCTCAAGTTGATTTTAAATAAAATATTGCTTTCTCTCTGAAATCAAATACGCCCAATTATTTAAGTATATCCAGAATAATACATAAGCACCAAGAAATGACCTCGAAAACCCATAAGTGGCGAGTAATTAGCATCAGTAAAAAGCAATTAAAAATATTCTAAAAAATCATTTGAACATTTTCTAAAAGCCATTTGAACAAGTTATAACTGGGTGATATCAAATTTTGTTAACAGATCCTAAGCAGCACATTCAGAGTACCTATACTGAAATTTTGAACAAAATCCATTTTTTTGGCCGAAATGACGAAAACAAAGCCCATAGCTCAAAGGATTTTTTACTAAAAAATACGTTTTCTGAACTAAAAATTTAATGTGCTCTTAACTATTTAAGTACATCCAGTATTAATACATAAGCACCAAGAAATGACCTCGAAAAACTCCATAAGTGGCGAGTAAATGGTATTTTCTTGCAAAAGTAATGAAATATCAAAACTTGAACATTTTCTAAAAGCCATTTAACAAGTAATCAAGATATCAATTTGGGGTTAATAGATCCCATAGCATTATTCAGAGCACCTATACTGAAATTCCTTTAAATCAAAATCCATTTTTTTGGCCGAAATACCTGAAAAATTGTAAAAGTCTATAGCCTTAAAGGATTTTTGGCCAAAATACGTTTTCCTGAATTAAAAATTTAATGTGCCTAACTATTTAAGTACATCCAGAATAAATGGGCATACACCAAGAAATGACCTCGAAAAACCCATAAGGGCGAGTAATTGGGCATTGCAAAAGCAATTAAAATATTCTAAAATCATTGAACATTTTCTAAAAGTTTACGGAACAAGTTATAATCAAGATATCAAATTTTAATATTGACCAAGAAAGTTATTCAGAGCAAATTATACTGAAATTTTGAATTGAAAATCCATTTTTTTATTGAAATGACGAAAAATTGTAAGTCTATAGCCTTAAAGGATTTTTGGCCAAAAATACGTTTTCTCTGAACTAAAATTTAATGTGCCTAACTACTAAGTACATCCAGAATAACACACAAGCACCAAGAAATGACCCGAAACCTATATATGAGTAATTAGTACGTAAAAGTAATTGTTTATTCTAAAAATCATTTGGAACATTTTCTAAAAAGCTATTTAACGTTATAATCAAGATATCAAATTTGATTAACAGATTCTTAAGGCAATATCTGTAAGTAACGTATACTGAAATTTCTTGAACAAAATCCATTTTAATGAAATGACGAAAAATTGTAAGTCTATAGCTTCCTAGCGATTTTTTGGCCAAAAATTACGCTTTTCTCTCTCTGAACTAAAATTCTCCCACGTGCCTAACTATTTAAGTACATCCAGAATAATACAAGCACCAAGAAATGACCTCGAAAACCCTATAAGTGGCGAGTAATTAGTACGCAAAAAGTAATTAAAATATTCTAAAAAATCATTTGAACATTTTCTAAAAGCCATTTGAACAAGTTATAATCAAGATATCAATGGATTAACAGATCCTTACAGCATATTCAGGGTGCACTTATACTGAAATTTTGAATGTAAATCCATTTTTACCGAAATGACGAAAATTGTAAGTCTATAGCCTTAAAGGATTTTTGGCCAAAAAATACGTTTTCTCTCTGAACTAAAACCATGCCTAACTATTTAAGTACATCCAGAATAATACACAAAGCACAAGAAATGACCCTTGAAACCCATAAGTGGCGAGTAATTAGCAGACAGAAAAGTATCAGACAAAAAATCATTTGAATACTTTTTCTAAAAAGCTATTTGAACAAGTTATAATCGTATCAATTTTGCTAATAGATCCTTAAGTAGTACCAGAGGCACTATATAATGAAATTTTGAACAAAATCCATTTTTTGGCTGAAATGACGAAAAATTGTAAGTCTATAGCCTTAAAGCATTTTTGGCCAAAATACGTTTTCTCTGAACTAAAATTTAATGTGCCTAACTATTTAAGCAGACATCCAGAATAATACACAAGCACCGAAATGACCCTGAAACCCATATGGCGAGTAATTAGTATTGCAAAAGTAATTAAAGTATTCTAAAATCATTTGAACATTTTCAAAAGCCATTTGAACAAAGTTATAATCAAGATATCAAATTTGCTATCAGATTCCAAGCAGCACATTCAGAGTACCTATACTGAAATTTTGGAAATAAAATCCATTTTTTGGCCGAAATGATTGAAATTAAAGTCTATAGCCTTAGCGATTTTAATAAAATATTTTCTCTGAACTAAAAATCAATGTGCCTAACTATTTAAGTACATCCAGAATAATACACAAGCACCAAGAAATGACCTTGAAAACCCATATGCGAGTAATTACTGCAAAAGTATCAAACACTCCAAAATCATTTGAACATTTTCAAAATGCTATAACTAAGAGATATCACTTTTATAATAGATCCTTATATATATCTAGAGTACTTATACTGAAATTTTAACAAATCCATTTTTGGCCGAATGACGAAAATTGTAAGTCTATAGTCTTAAAGGATTTTTGGCCAAAACATGCTTTTCTCTGAACTAAAAAATTTAATGCGCCTAACTATTTAAGTACATCCAGAATAATGCACAAAGAAATGACCCTCGAAAACCCATATGGCGAGAGAATTAGTATTGCAGTAACAAAGATCAAAAAACTAATAACATTTTCTTAAAAGCCATTTGAAAGGAAGTTATAACTAAGACACGTAATTTTGTTTAACAGATCCCATGTTGGCTATCTAGAGCACTTATACTGAAATTTGAACAAAATCCATTTTTTTGGCCAGCCGAAATGACGAAACGGGAAGTCTATAGCTCGTACATTTTAGCTAAAATGTTTTCTCTCTGAACTTAAAATTTAACAGCCTAACCCAAGTACATCCAGAATAATAATAAGCACCAAGAAATGACCTCGAAAACCCATATGGCGAGTAATGGGTACGTAAAAGTAATTAAAATATTCTGGGCAACCATTTTGAACATTTTCAAAAGCCACGGAACAAGTTATAACTGGAAGATATCAAATTTTGGTTAACAGATCCTAAGGCACATTCAGGAGCAATTTTATACTGAAATTTTCAAGTCAAAACTTATTTTTGGCTGAAATGAAGAAATTGTAAGTCTATAGTCTGAAGGATTTTTTGGCCAAAATACGTTTTCCTCTGAACTAAAAATTGGTGCCTAATCATTTGGCGGCGATCCAGAATAATACACAAGCACCAAGAAATGACCTCGAAAACCCATAAGGCGAGTAATTAGCATTGCAAAAAGTAATTAAAATATTCTAAAAATCATTTGAACATTTTCAAAAAGTTTACCACCTGCTATAATCAAGATATCAAATCTTGGTTAACAGATCCTGAAGCATATCCAGGAGTACCTATACTGAAATTCTCTTGAACAAAATCCATTTTTGGCTGAAATGACGAAAATTGTAAGTCTATAGCCTTAGCGATTTTGGCCAAAAAATGCTTTCTCTGAACTAAAATTCTAATGCCGTGCCTAACTATCAAGTACATCCAGTATTAATACACAAGCACCAAGAAATGACCTCGAAAACCCATAAGTGGCGAGTAATTAAATATCAGAAAAGTAATTAAAATATCTCTAAAAATCATTTAAATATTTCTAAAAGCCATTGTTGAACAAGATATCACCTCATGAATAGATCCTTAAGCAGCACATCCAGGAAAGCACTTATACTGAAATTTTGAAACAAAATCCATTTTTACCGAAATGACGAAAATTGTGTTCTATGAAATTTAAAGGATTTTGGCCAAAGGTTTTCCTCTGAACTAAAATTTAATGTGCCCAACTATTTAAGGCCATCCAATAACACATGGGCACCAAGAAATGACCTCGAAAACCCAGAAGTATGGCAATTAGCATTGCAAAAGTAATTAAAATATCTAAAAATAACACGTAACTGAACGAAGCACATCGA
>NW_024713129.1:13835177-13851944 GCF_018991925.1 Homarus americanus
AGCCCAGTCCTTTGTTATATAGAGGTATATAGCCGAGCTCAGTCCTTTGTTATATAGAGGTATATAGCCTAACCCAGTCCTTTGTTATATAGAGGTATATAGCCTAGCCCAGTCCTTTGTTATATAGAGGTATATAGCCGAGCTCAGTCCTTTGTTATATAGAGGTATATAGCCTAGCCCAGTCCTTTGTTATATAGAGGTATATAGCCGAGCTCAGTCCTTTGTTATATAGAGGTATATAGCCTAACCCAGTGCTGTGTTGTATAGAGGTATATAGCCTAGCCCAGTGCTGTGTTGTATAGAGGTTTATAGCCGAACTCAGTGCTGTGTTATATACTGTACAGGGATATTTTCTGACCCCTGCAGTGCTATATAGAGGGGATATAGTCTGACCCGGTGCCGTGTTATATAGTGGAGTATAGCTAGATCTAATCGGACTGTTGCCAACAACTATATTTGTTCAAGTCATGTTTGTATTACAATACATACAGTTTGTGGTTACTGGTGAATTCCTTCAGTAAGATTTCTCATCTATTTTATTCTAGTTACCGGGAGACGATTTTATGTAACCGAGAAAGTTCCATCTCGTTATTTTGTCAGACAGATGCGTCTGTTGTAGGATTGGGTACTGTATTGTTACAAAAATCTGAAAACGTACTTAGTAGGGGACTATTAAGAGTAGAACGTAGATATGCTTCCAAAGGAATGTCTAGGTATTGATTGGGCCATCGGCAAATTCAGAAATTGTCTTTATGGGAAAAGTGTATGTTGTAAACATCAGAAACCATTGTCATATTTGCATTCAGTGGAATATTTAACCAAAAGACTAATGGGATGGCGCCTTCTACTACAAGATTACTCTTTTGGGTAGATTATATTACAGTAAAGGTTCCCAAAATATAATTGTTGATATTGTCAGCAGACTTGTGATGATTAACTTATTCTTTGTACAGAATTATGTAGTTATCAGATATTTGTAGTATTTATTGTACTCGTATTTATGCTGTAAAATGTTTTTCAGCTTAAGGGGGATACATGAAAATATTAATTTTCTTTGAGTCTCTTCAGGAATCTCGAGGTGCTTCACTGTTTCGGATCCAGAGATGAGGTGCGGCTTGCCAGGCTTTTTCTGTCTTAGCCATGACCTGCCTTGGCAGGAGCTGTTCTACTTTAATCTGTAAATTTTTGTTTGTTTTAATGTAATTAGTTAGGTAAAGATATGAAGTGGACATTTTTCTTTAATCATAAGAATAAGTTAGGCAAGATAATTTTGGTTCGATAGCTCTTTTTGGCCTGGTGTCTTGGAGACGTGTGTGGCGGTCGACTGAATCTGGCTGTTAGCTCTGACAAACCGTTGCCGTTTGGATTGTCACCCTGCCCCACCGCTGTTACCTCAGTCCTGACTTGTAACAAGGCCAATGAATTGTGTTGTTGAACCATTGTTATCTATTACTTAATGTGTGTATATAGGTTTTAATTGTTTAATCACTATCTTTCTAATGATACCTCCCCACGACCTCTTCTACCCGTCTTCTTCCCCTCCTTTCCCAACTCCACTCTTCCTCCTTGCGTCGGTAACACGCCATCCTCCTCGCAGTTCCTCTCTTAATATTCTGTTTTCTCTTTCCAGACTTTGAATACTGACCTGATGTGATGGTGACGTCACTGCAATATCCATATTTGGCAGCAAAAGGCAGAGTTTTCAAGGTGTCTGGTTGAGGCGACAACAGTAGTAGTGGAAATAGTACGATCCAAAGAAGCACTAACGGCAGCATTAAAAACGTCAGTAACCGTGGAAATGGCAGCAGTGAAAACAGCAGCAAGACCAACAGCACTCTTGGGAACAGAACTACGACAATTTTGAATCCATCGGCCTCTGAATCCTACATTAACTCTCTTAATTTTGTTTTCTCGACATTCGAGCAGTTGATGTTTTACTTAAGGCTACACAAACCTTCCATCATAACAAAGTAATGTGATATGCATCATAAAAAATCAGTTTCCACCTATAAAAATTTAAGTTTCCTTTTACTTTTTTTATATTTCCCGTTTTCTATGATAAAAACTCCGATTTCAATGTCAAATATGCTTGAGATTTTTACTTTTTTTTTATAAATTTCCCGTTCCGAAAAATATCGGAAAATTTTCGGAAATATTTCGGAAAATTTTCGTTAATATTTCCGAAAAATTTCGGAAAATATATGTACAATTCTTTCGAGAAATGCGTAGTTTATTCGCGAAAATTATCTATGACATTGCCACATAATTTTTTACAGCTTTATCCGGGAAATTGTTCGGTAGTTATTGAGTCAGTGGCAAAATTTAACCTCCGCACTCGACTTCAGTATTTTTTGTAAAATTAAGTGAGGCGCTGTAAAAACATGGCGAGAGCTGCAGCCGGGGAAACACGCGGACATGAACTGAAAAAGTTACGAGGTGACGACCACCACCACCACCACCTTCCTTGGGACAGCGGCTCCACGCACCCTACGCTCACAGCTTTACTTTTACCTATATAAAGTGACTATGCACAGTACAATAAAAAATATAAAGGAAGACGAATCACAAACATTATCATTCATAGTCCTCTCATTTACATAACTATATCTGCAAATTGTAGTTCCCAAATACCGACCAGTGTTTTTGAGTGATGGAATGAGTTCATGTTTGGTTCAACATAACAGTTCACTACAAGTGCACGAGGTTGATTTTCTTCTTAATGATAAATTTGACTTATCGCCTAATCATTTTCCCGGTGTTGGAAGCATGGCGGGATATACAGGTGAGTGAGGGAGACAATAACAACGGCGCTCAGGAACCATTATCATGACGTCCATCACGCCGCCACAAACATCATGTACAAATCGTGTTGACCAGGCGAGGACAGCCGCGTCCCGCATGTTACAAGCTTTATGTTACTATAATCCTGTCAACACAATTGACGTGCGCTGCTGTTGTACAGTGAACACCAAGATTTACGGCTGCGTTGCTACTGTGGCCACAAGTTAATGCTGGTGTTGTAAATGCGCTGAAAATGCAAATTTCAACGGCTACTTATGTACTGTAAACAGAAACGCTTGTATGGCTGTTATTAATGCAATGTACACAAGTTTCTGTTGGCGTTACTATCACACTGCAGGCAGGAGGTACGGCGGCATAACCACAGTAAAAAAAAAAAAAAAATAGTAATTACCCAGGAAACATTCTCCGACTGTCACTGAGAGCTTGTCTTTATGAATAAAATAAACCCTTTTTTTACCGGCGTGCACCAACTTTTGGGGCAGAGAGTGAGGAAGAAATGTTTGTGGCGTGGGCCGGACCAGGAACAACAACTCTGACGTGTCCACCACCACCAGCTTCGCCCAAGATCTGAATTATCCAACAACGTCGCCTGCTGCCGACCCCCACGCCTTTATTTTCTGGATGTACAAGTCCTTCGCGAATTGGAGTGTAAAACTATTTTTATACAAGTGGTTCACGTAAGAGACAGTTTAGGTGTATATCCTAATATATATATATATATATATATATATATATATATATATATATATATATATATATATATATATATATATATATATATATATCCTAAATTTTATTTGGGATTACCTTGAGACGGAATAAAAGTTGGTCATGAAAAGAGAGAGAAGTCTAAAATAAATTTTATATTTTTTAATGCTGTAGAGAAATATGATGCCATTGGGATCATTAAACAGGAAGACAGATGAACAAATAAAGAAAAAATAAATACATTTATCGCCCCCCAAAGAGAACAAAAGATTTGAACACCAGTGGTCTTCAACCGGGAAAATTTCGGAAAAAAATCATCCTGCAGAGTTTTTGAACATTCCGATCTTGATATTGTTTCTACTCATCTCTTCCACAGAAACGAAAAAATAAATGAAAAAAACAAAACAATCCATTAAGTACAAAAAATATTCGTCACTAATCCCACCAAGAGGAAACTTTGATTGCAAATGAAAGATCCTTACAATTTCAGGTAAAAGAAAATAAAAAAATATTAGATCGAGATTAAAAAATACACTGACATTTTCTGAAACACCTCTTTATGCGTTTTCTTTCTTCTCCTCTCTCTCTCTCCTTCATGTCGTCCTCTTCACGCCCTTCTATTCCTCCCGCTCCTACTACGGCTACTACGCCTGATGATTTCTACAGTTCTCTTGAGACTCCCCTCCAAGAACCGAGCACCGTATACCATTAGTAATTCTAACCTGACACTGGAGGAATATGTGAGCCAGTTAGCAATATCACGTTGACTCTCGCCTTCGTAGACCCGGGCGAAGGTAGAATATATATTAGTTCCTCTGTCTTCGTATATCTGTGCGTGTGTGCGTTTGTCTATTTTTTTTTTTGCGCGTTTTTGTGTGTGTCTGTCGGGTTTCAACTACTAATGGGATTCTACACGTCTGTCTGCTAGGTTTCTGTGCATTTATATCGGGTTTTCTATGAGCCTCTATCGGGTTTCTTTTTGTCCCTCCGTCGGATTTCTATGACTATCGGGCTTCTATATATCCGTCTGTCAGATCTCTATACGTTTGCCTGTCAGTGTAAAGGAGTGTGAGATTGTGAGAGAGTATATAAGGTTGAGTGAGTAAGATTGCGCGAGTGAAAGATTGCGCGAGTGTAAGATTGCGCGAGTGTAAGACTGTATTAGAGTATAAGATTGTATGAATGCAAGATTGTGTGCGAGTATATAAGATTGTGAGAGTAACAGTATATTGTAAGTACCCTTAACTCAGAACCAGTCAGAGAGGATTATTAGACCATCAAGCACAAAGGTGGAGGGAGGAGGGAAAGGTGGAGGTGGTTGAAGGGAAGGGGAGTGGTAGGAAGGAGTGGTAGGAGGGAAAGGTGAAGGTGGTTGGAGGGAAGGGGAGTGGTAGGAAGGAGTGGTAGGAGGTAAAGGTGGAGGTGGTAGGAGGGAAGGGGAGTGGTAGGAAGGAGTGGTAGGAGGTAAAGGTGGAGGTGGTTGGAGGGAAGGGGAGTGGTAGGAAGGAGTGGTGGTGGTTGGCAGGAGGAAGAGAGGGAAGGAGGAGGGGGGGAGCCGACGTTAAGTTGGGGAAATAATGGTGTGGCTCTCCCTTGAATTACAAAACTAAGTGTAATAGTTTCCTTTATTCCCGCCTCAACTTTTGTGGGAGAATATGTTTTAGATCTCACTCCCTCGGCTATTTGTCTAGGGGGACCAGAAACAACTTTGTCAATCAGTTTTAAGGGTTCGAATTCTGTTCCCTTTGTCTCTCCTGTCAATAGCTTCACTTCATATTAATACCGTCAAAGTGAGTTTATTGGCGATTTCTAGTTGTGGATTAATGAGTTGAAAAAAACATAAATAAACAACAAGCTAAGAATAGTTTTTGATTAAATATTTTTTCTATATCTATGGGCCTATCAAATTAGCATAGTGAGGGTAGATACTGTATAATTCCTCGTCGCCTGTGGTTTTTCACGGTTACTTTTTGGTGTTTTTGTGTTATTCTGAATATACTTGAGTACACATTAAATTTCAATTCTGAGAAAAACGTATAAGGGGTTAGGCTTACCTTTTCTCAGAATTGAAATTTAATGTCTAATTACCTAAGTACATCCAGATACAGGTTTGGATATATGACTCATCAGAAAATATCCCGTGTGTTCCAGTTCACGAGACAGAGGCTCACAAGTGTAAGTTATATACAGCGTTATCACATCTTAGGTCTCCAACTCTGATAAAGTTTCATGTCTGGATTAAAATGGTCTCGCTTTGTTTATAAAGGCGTTGGTACTACAGTTGTGTGCAGTTGACATCAGATATCAGTTACAACATAACAGACGCTATTAAGCACGCACACAACTGTCAGCAAATACTTTCATAATTATTTAGTTGATGTTAATGGCCAGTTTATGCTGTGATATCCATCTTTTGTTAACTGGTAAGAAATATCCGGCATTATATCTTAGTTTCTGGTCACTGAAATGAAGCCCAGATATATACAGTGACTGCTAGTTGTCTCCATGAAGAGCAGTGGAGGTTTAGAAATGAAAACGGATGTGTGGATTAAATTTTTGCGTTAAGAGCATGAAAGAAAAGTTGTCGAAGTAGGGGAACAAAGAGCATACGATCCTAACAAAATACATTGGGAAATAAGGTGGCGTTCGTCTCCTTTACCCGAACCATTACTATTTTAAAACAATATTATTCTGTCAATTTTAACACCTTTTCCTCCCAAGAAAAAATATTGCTTCTGTATTATAAAAGCAAGCGTAATATTGTATAAAGCTTACATTTTCCCTTTATAAAATACTAAGTTATGTTATTCATGAATAATATGGTCAAGCAGACGAATTGCATCATAATCACTTAAACAATAAACAACTTCCTAAAGTATTATTGTAACGATACAAAGCGAGTTTTAACCCGCCCCTCTCATAAATTCTTCAACCTGTATAATAAGGAAAATTACCTTAACAGTTCAAACTTACTATTTATTTACAAAAGTAACTAAAGCTGATGACGGAATTTTATACAAAAATATATATACAACAAAAGAAATAAGAAAACTCAAGTAATAATAAATGAAAATTAAATCCTAACCACCACACTATAATATATAATCACTAAATCCTAAACATTGCCATATAAAATATAATAACTCTGGAGCAATAAGAGTACACTAACACTAGATACTTATGGTTTAGGAGACAGGAGACCAGATGTTGACTTCACAGCCTTATACTCAGTAACTGACTGGAGCACACCAGATTTTCCACCTCCCGACCAGGACAAGGCACCACATACTATGGTACTAGACGGGCCAGTTATACCCTAGACTGACTGATGGTCAACTCCATCTTGTGACCATAGTCTTCCTTATACACAAACTGAGTAGTAGTTCATCATAACAATTACCTATTCTCCATTGAAGTGGTTATAAATACGAGCTTTACATACAATCTTTTCAACCACTCTTAAATTTTGTGTAGTTGTTGAGGGAATGTAGAAAATAAACAAAAAACAATGGCGAGTGTGTTAAACGCAGCAATTTCCCTCCCTGTTCCTGTTGCGGAGTTGCTGTATTGTCGACCCTCTCATTCAATATTGGCTCTTCTGCAACCAGCCTGATAAGTAGATGTCGCTCAGAATCTGCGTCCGACGTAATTTCCTTTTTGACTCTATTCTGCCACACTGGTAACTGCCTATAAAACCAACATTACCTTTAGTGTGACACAGTGGTACTCCATCGACCTCAGGCAACCACATATCACCCACTACCAACCCGTCTGAGTAGCGTGTCGTTATACTGTTATGCCGCCAGGGTATGGGAAGGTACAATACGAGACTATCTAACGCCAGGAAGATTCGAAGGGTATTAATAACAGCTTCGTATTGCCAACAGTATACATCCTACTAAAACAGTTAGCTGCACCGGGTTCTCAATATAGATACTCAAGATCTGTATCACAACCGACTATAGAACTGTACTCTGTTCCTCCAAATTGTCATGTAAATCTAATGCTCTAAAAATACTCCTTGTTGAAAGTGACCGCCCTAAGCTGACACTAATTTGCCCAGGCCACCACAGTCTTAGCTAGGGCAGTGAACAACAATTCTTTTATCGGATGCTCAATAACAAAGAAATAAAAGCGAGAAGTGTCAACAGAAGCCGCCCCGGAGCAGTCTTAACAGTCAACTACACGAGTCTGCCAGAGTATACGAACCATAATGAAAAATTTACTGTATATACATATAATAACGATATCCCCAAACACCTAACATACGCAAGTCATTTTCAGGTACTCAGCTTGGATCCGGCTGTGGTGCGGCCTGCCAGTGAGCGCCATGTCTGGAGACGCGGTGTCTTCCCTCACAAATCACAACACAGGACCAATCCACCAACTTCAGAGCATGAGCACAGACCCTGTGTATATATACTCATCACTCGCACCTCGGCCACGACTATTCAGCAGCACAGGGCAGAGGACTGGGGCACCACACCGTTCAGCACAAGCACCAGAACGAATCTACTCTTTCCACAATCTCTTACCTGGAGGGGTAAACTTTACATTAGTTCAGACACATATTGGAAGCCCCATAAAGCTCTAAACCTGGCTATGAAAAGCATTCTCCACTTGTTTTATAATGAAATATTACAATCACAAGGTTTAATTGAACTTATAATTATATAGTGAAACCGTAAGGGTACAAAAACTATTTATACCTCCCCTCGGCAATACACATCTGCTTCTACGATAGAACATAACTGGCGAAGAATGTGTTGGAAAGAAAGGAGGATCATGGAGACACCTAGCAGTCACTGTATATATCTGGGCTTTTTAGTGACCAGAAAGTAAGATATAATGCCGGATATTTCTTACTAGTTAACAAAATATGTATATCACAGCATAAACTGACCATTAACATCAACTAAATAATTATGATTTGCCGACAGTTGTGTGCGTGTTTAATAACCCGTGCAATTTTGTAACTGATATTTTCTCCTTATCTACAGAATAATATAATTGAAAACTGTGAGTAAATTCATCCTTTAGATTATTAGGTTCATCAACTTAGCTATCATCTTCAAGTCATCTTTGCTGAATGTTGTCAACTACACACAACTGTAGTACCAACGCCTTTATATACAAAGCGAGACCATTTTAATCTAGACACGAAACTTTATCAGAGTTGGAGACCTAAGATGTGATAACACTGTATATAACTTACACTTGTGGGCCTCTGTCTCGTGAACTGGAACACACGGGATTTTTTTCTGAGGAGTCATATATCCAAACCTGCAGCATGTATAAATTACGGTTCATTATTTGTATCGGCATTTTACGGCTAAATAAACTCAATTTCAAGCCATATATATATATATATATATATATATATATATATATATATATATATATATATATATATATATATATATATATATATATATATATCCCTGTGAGCATAAATAACGTTTGTACTGTCCGTAAATATGAAATTAAAGGATTTTGTACCAGAGTAATCGTGACGTGTTTAAAGTGCATTATATTTACGATCTCTCACCAACAGCCTCCCAGGACACAGTAATTCAGAGTAACAGTATCTCCACCGCCAGAGTACAGTACAGGTGAAATTGAAGGTATTGGCTGATTAAGAACAACTTTCTCTACATTACTCCAGCTCATTATGTTAAATTAAGCTGCTACATCTAGCTGTGTACGTTGGCCACATCTCGTAAAAATATAGCTGTAGTTTTAATATATTTGTTGTCGAATATTTCAGATACGAACGTCACACACAAAAAATATATGAAATTTAATTTATTTAGGAAAAGTTTACCTGTCTCTATCTTTATCAAGGGGAGATTATTACTCTGAAGTTGTGTAAACCTTCTGTACTTAAATATATCGTTAGGTAGTGAAATTAAAGCAAGTATGAAACTAATAGCCTGACATACGAGGGCCGGGACCACCTCCATATGGTATTGAAGGAGTAGCTGCGGTAAAAAAAAAAAAAATCAATCCCATACGAGGTGTTCTCCCCCCTCAGAGAACCTTCGTCGCCCGCGGCAACTTGATTGTTGCAGACTCACAACGAGAGCCAAGTTTCCCCTTCCCCCTCGCGCAGTCAAGCCGCTTGTGGTCGCTCGACTATCGCGGAGAAAATAGCAACAGCGAAAAAAGCAACAGCTCAATCCACAGGTCAGACAGCCTGTGGCCATACGACTATTTTTGACGAACGGAGTTAAAACCAAGCCCTCCACCTCAGGTTAACTGGGATGGTTTGACTGTTTTAAGGGAGTGACTGGAGTTAGTGTCACGTTCACCAGTCACGTTACCTACAGCCGCCTGGTCACCCAGGTGTTGTTGGTGTAATCAAGGCGGGTCTGGCTCTGAGGAGCCCATCTAAAAGAGAAAATAACGAAATTTGTCCAGTGGTACACAACTTACTGACTGACACAAGGACTAACACAACTGACTGGCTAATTGACATTTGACTGGCTAACTGACATACGGACTGACAGACACACAAACAGACCGCAGCACACACTATGCCCACCGGCTAGCGTTGGTGAGGATAAAAAAAAGAAGGCTATCCAAACTGGAAAAAGTCAGAGTAAGTAAAATCAGAGCGTTTTCGAGAAAAATACGAAGTACATGAAATATTTGGAGCCAAGCCAATGTCAACACCGAGGAGCCTTGTAACACAGAACAAAAATCTCAATATCAACAAAGCCACAAACTCGAACGTTTTCTGCTATATTTGAAGGTCTACCAAAATGCTCCGTGTAAATGTTTTGTTTTTCATGGTCACTAGTTGCCGAGGTTCTCAGGAGACTTGACTTACTATAAAGGAGACAGTTAGGCCAACTAATAGAAAACCAGAAACTGAACGCCTATGTCACGCGCTGTATCAACTGGATTCGTTTATCTTGAGATTTTAAAAGATCATTTGCGTATGTCGATGGTATTAGGAGTAGATTAACATAAGATATTATTTATAATTTAGACCAGAGTATTTATGTCTGGTTCACCTGGTGTCTGCGAGAGGCTGAGAGTCAGGTGAAGGCCATCGTGCTCTCCCCTCCCTCCCTCAGGTGATAAGACTCCCTTCCTCCCTTACACTTGAGGGCGAAATACTGGAGAAACAAAATAAATAATCAAACATCAATACGTCAAGAGAAACCGTAATAAACAAGAGAAAAAACACGGAAATAGGATGTTACAGGAGGAAGACATCTTGGTAGTGTGTGGGTGGGTGGGTAACCAATGCATTATGGGTCGACTTGTGTAGTTTTAGGTAAAGCATGACTGTGTTGTGGGTTCGTCCAGGGATATATACACGGAACAATTTTTGGAAATGTAGCCCCCACAAGACCCATTTGGGAATATTCACAACTCAGCAGACAAACAAGTTACGCTAATCATAATTACAGTGACACTAAGTAAACAATAACGAGGGTTGGGGTACACCAATCAATACAAACAAGATTATATAACGTCACCGTTCTTTTACCAGTATAATGTTACGAGATTTCAAGCCTAGTACACAATATTATATCCTATACACAAAATATTCTATCCTATTCTTCCTCCACTTTCCTTGTCTCTCTCTCACTCTCAGCAATATAATGTATATACTCAATATTAGATCTTTTATGTGTTGAACTCCTTCCACCGTTTCCACCTTCCTCAGCCACGTCAAACCTGCTTCTTCCCTGTCCAGTGTATTATGGTCACCACATTCCATTTTGGCGGGAATCTACAAACAATCAGGCACCAGTTTTCCAGTGGCGCCATGAAACATCACCTCTGACGTTTCAGCCAGCTTCACACGTTCCATGCCCACGTGGTCTATCTATGGTTTGTTGTGGTTGTTTCTAATTGCTGGTTTCTACTCCCTTCACTAGTGCGTTTACAGGGGCTCGTCATATAAACATTCCACAAATCATTATCATTGAGATATTTGTTCTAATATTGTTTTAATTTGAGTACATATTATGTTTATTATTGGGAGTTTCCTTCTGTCGAGTGTAAACAAACACAGCGCTGCCATACTGCACAAAACCTGACGAGTCCCTGTAAACGCACCAGTGAAGAGGACTATTTGTAACATCTGGCTCAGTTAAGTATATTAGTGAACACACGCTGACTTGTGGCTTCGATAGATTTACAATTATACAGTGCCGTCATCTACTGTACACATACTTTATTTTAATTTATTTTCTACCTACATTAAGACCGACATTTTAAGCAATATCCACTAAAAGTTCAGAAGATTTTTGTCTCACTGTCTTCATTCTGAATGAGATGAAACCTGTACCTAAGAGCTTTTTGATATCTTGGTTAAAAATACAAACACACACACACACACACACACTAACACAAAGAAAAACACTGACATCTCACACCCCGACCTTCCTGGATGTGGAGTGCCAACAAATTTAAAATGTTTGATCAAATAAAAGACATATCTAGAAATAATCGACTACGACATAGTATGAATTTTTGCCAAGAATCTTCAGTGGACTCTTATGTCACACAGGCAGTACACAGCTAACATACCCAGTCAACACTTCCATTAACATCTTTTGTCTCTCATACTTGGGGGGAGGGGAGGGGGTCAGTCATAACCAAGGGGGGAGGGGTGGCCAGTCATCACCAGGAGGGTGGCTCGTCATCACCAAGGGGGGGTCGTGTCATCAGGAAGTCGTCACCAAGGGGAGGGAGGGAGGAGTCGTCACACCAAGGGGAGGGGCTCGTGTCATAACCAAGGGGGAGGGGAGGGGCTCGTGTCATCACCAAGGGGGAGGGAGGGGCTCGTGTCATCACCAAGGGGAGGGGGTGGCTCATGTCATCACCAAGGGGGAAGGGGGTCGTGTCATAACCAAGGTTGTGTATCAAGTCATAACAAGGGAAACTTAAATCGCTTTACCTTCTCTATGTAAAGTCGTATTTCGGGATGCTAAACACACACACACATACACGGGGTCATAGCCACCAACACACCAATTAAAGTATAACTAATTTATATACATCCAAATTATAGGTTAATAAACTTTCCTTATATCATAAAAAAATTATATAAACTAATTCCTATATAGTAATTGAGTATTTTAATACAGTAGATGAAAAGCTGGATCCGTACTCTTACTATAAAAACTAATTATATTCTTTTAATCCCTGTGTTTGGTGAGGACTCGAAATAATCTGCCCAGCTCAGAATGCGGGTGATGGCATTTGTAATATAAATACATTGTTATTATCAAATAAATCTTAAAGCTTGCCCTTTTTTTATTCAAATTATGATACGATGCTGTATTGACGTAACCCACAGCAGTTAATGACGTCACAGCCGTTAATGACGTCACTGCAGTTGACGCCAGGGCCATTTTATTTTTTTAACTTTGAAATTTTTGGAAAATTTGGGTGAAATTCTCTCTTTCTCCCTTCCTTCCCTCCCTCAGCTTTCGACATCTTCCTTTCCTTAAATCCCTATTCCTTTATCCCTCCACCCCCTTACTTCCACTCTCCCTCACCCCTATCCTCCCTTCTCTTTTACTATCCATCTCCTCTCATACGCTCCACAAAACTCACGGCATTAATTTTTTCTCCAAGTCAGAATTTTTATTTCTTTTGTGAATGTTATGTTTGTGGAACTAGAAGCAGCGTCGTGTAACTGGTGGTAAGAGAGTGCTGTAAGAGACTCTGATTGGTGGAGGAGTTTGTCTAATCCTGACCGAGAGAGCAGATTGGTGAGACACTGAACCTAACCTAACCTGGCCTAACCTAAACCTTGAACTCCCAGCAATAAAATGAATGAACTCTCCCCTTTCACCTGTTAATTGTTAAGGACTAATGAATCATCAATTAGTCGATCCTGTGGTTCATTAACAGCTTCTATGAGAGGACAAAGCTCGTGTCAAATTTAATGGAGAATGTCCTGCCTATCAGATACGGTTAGCCATTAAATATGCTCTACCTCGTTGACTTAAAACTTAAAATTTTCACTAGAAATACCTTCGTGTCACAGGTCACTTGCAAGGATTGTAGTTGTTATCGCACAGCTGGATTGGCTGAGAGAAATGCCATTGAATAATAGTACACAGCGGGTTGTATGTAACTCGGCTTATAAACAATGAGGGTTGTATGTAACTCGGCTTATAAACAATGAGGGTTGTATGTAACTCGGCTTATAAACAATGAGGGTTGTATGTAACTCGGCTTATAAACAATGAGGGTTGTATGTAACTCGGCATATAAACAATGAGGGTTGTATGTAACTCGGCTTATAAACAATGAGGGTTGTATGTAACTCGGCTTATAAACAATGAGGGTTGTATGTAACTCGGCTTATAAACAATGAGGGTTGTATGTAACTCGGCTTATAAACAATGAGGGTTGTATGTAACTCGGCTTATAAACAATGAGGGTTGTATGTAACTCGGCTTATAAACAATGAGGGTTGTATGTAATTCGCAGGGCTGTGGAGTCGGAGTAAATTTCGGCTTGTGGAGTCGGAGTCGGAGTCGGTAAAATTGTCCAGACTCCGACTCCGACTGAAGCTATTCTGTTCCTAAGAACAAATATATGAACTCAGGCATATTCATTGCAGTGATTCCACTGATCCCACTAATTTTCTTAAATTATTAAAGGAATTTATTTCCATTTTATAAGCATTATTATGAATTTATTGTAGCAGGCACAGTATAGCACTATAATTTTGGACGATAGTCTCTTCTTTACCATTTGAAATTTTGAATTATATCAAATTTTGTTTCGTTGAAAACTGCACAGAGGCTCTCAGCTACAAAACAATTAGCTACAACCTGTTTTTGGTGAGATTAAGGCAAATTTAATTTAATAACTTAATCATGTAAGGTTTATCCATTTTCCTTAATAAGGTATTCATTTCTTTAATGTACATAAATATATAACTTTACTTTAAAAGGAATTGTAGGATCATCATTTAGATCCACATCAGATTATGAGCTTAAACAAAATTCATATGCTGAGATCGAACTTTTAGATATACATGTAAATGGTTTTTTCAAGTTAATATCTTGAATTCTTAATAAATATATTTTTCTTTTGATTGAAACTTTGAAAGTCAAGCCTATCATCTTTTTGTAGTTCTTAAATATCGTCCAGATCATTAATAAAGCTGTAGCAGTATAGCCACGGTGTTTTACTTTTTACCTATGCAGGTTACAACATACAAATTACAATTAGGATGGTAGAAATAGTTGTTACAAATAGGCCAAGGAGTCGGAGTCGGAAGCATAAAAATTTGAGGAGTCGGAGTCGAAGGTTTTGTCTTCGACTCCACAGCCCTGGTACCTATACTGAAATTTTGAACAAAATCCATTTTTTGGCCGAAAATGACAAAAATTGTAAGTCTAAAGCCTTAAAGGATTTTTGGCCAAAAATACTTTTTCTCTCTGAACTAAAATTTAATGTGCCTAACTATTTAAGTACATCCAGAATAATACACAAGCACCAAGAAATGACCTCGAAAACCCATAAGTGGCGAGTAATTAGCATTGCAAAATTAATTAAAATATTCTAAAAATCATTTGAACATTTTCTAAAAGCCATTTGAACAAGTTATAATCAAGATATCAAATTTTGGTTAACAGATCCTTAAGCAGCACATTCAGGAGTACCTATACTGAAATTTTGAACAAAATCCATTTTTTGGCCGAAATGACGAAAATTGTAAGTCTATAGCCTTAAAGGATTTTTGGCCAAAAATACGTTTTCTCTCTGAACTAAAATTTAATGTGCCTAACTATTTAAGTACATCCAGAATAATACACAAGCACCAAGAAATGACCTCGAAAACCCATAAGTGGCGAGTAATTAGCATTGCAAAAGTAATTAAAATATTCTAAAAATCATTTGAACATTTTCTAAAAGCCATTTGAACAAGTTATAATCAAGATATCAAATTTTGGTTAACAGATCCTTAAGCAGCACATTCAGGAGTACCTATACTGAAATTTTGAACAAAATCCATTTTTTGGCCGAAATTACGAAAATTGTAAGTCTATAGCCTTAAAGGATTTTTGGCCAAAAATACGTTTTCTCTCTGAACTAAAATTTAATGTGCCTAACTATTTAAGTACATCCAGAATAATACACAAGCACCAAGAAATGACCTCGAAAACCCATAAGTGGCGAGTAATTAGCATTGCAAAAGTAATTAAAATATTCTAAAAATCATTTGAACATTTTCTAAAAGCCATTTGAACCAGTTATAATCAAGATATCAAATTTTGGTTAACAGATCCTTAAGCAGCACATTCAGGAGTACCTATACTGAAATTTTGAACAAAATCCATTTTTTGGCCGAAATTACGAAAATTGTAAGTCTATAGCCTTAAAGGATTTTTGGCCAAAAATACGTTTTCTCTCTGAACTAAAATTTAATGTGCCTAACTATTTAAGTACATCCAGAATAATACACAAGCACCAAGAAATGACCTCGAAAACCCATAAGTGGCGAGTAATTAGCATTGCAAAAGTAATTAAAATATTCTAAAAATTCATTTGAACATTTTCTAAAAGCCATTTGAACAAGTTATAATCAAGATATCAAATTTTGGTTAACAGATCCTTAAGCAGCACATTCAGGAGTACCTATACTGAAATTTTGAACAAAATCCATTTTTTGGCCGAAATTACGAAAATTGTAAGTCTATAGCCTTAAAGGATTTTTGGCCAAAAATACGTTTTCTCTCTGAACTAAAATTTAATGTGCCTAACTATTTAAGTACATCCAGAATAATACACAAGCACCAAGAAATGACCTCGAAAACCCATAAGTGGCGAGTAATTAGCATTGCAAAAGTAATTAAAATATTCTAAAATTCATTTGAACATTTTCTAAAAGCCATTTGAACAAGTTATAATCAAGATATCAAATTTTGGTTAACAGATCCTTAAGCAGCACATTCAGGAGTACCTATACTGAAATTTTGAACAAAATCCATTTTTTGGCCGAAATTACGAAAATTGTAAGTCTATAGCCTTAAAGGATTTTTGGCCAAAAATACGTTTTCTCTCTGAACTAAAATTTAATGTGCCTAACTATTTAAGTACATCCAGAATAATACACAAGCACCAAGAAATGACCTCGAAAACCCATAAGTGGCGAGTAATTAGCATTGCAAAAGTAATTAAAATATTCTAAAAATCATTTGAACATTTTCTAAAAGCCATTTGAACAAGTTATAATCATGATATCAAATTTTGGTTAACAGATCCTTA
>NW_024713129.1:13852044-13877044 GCF_018991925.1 Homarus americanus
TACTAAACGCATCAACAAAAAAACAAGTTAAGCTATTTAAAAGACCACAGAAAATGTAATTGTGTCCATGAAAGTCACACCCAACACATCCGAATGCCACCAGTTTGTGGCCGTATCCACAATCGTTACATCACCCAACCGATCGGGATCACCTCCGTGTGTATTCAGAGACGCCTACAGACCCTGAGGTAGTCCCGGTGGATCGAATTTCCCATTGGGATCGTTGGAATAATTCATCAGGAATGGGATACCACGTTCTATGGCAGTCCCGATGAATATAGGAACTTTTTCACTTTACATGTCCTTTCCAACCTAACAAAACAGAGGAGAATGACAAGACTAATCCTGGGCATTAGGAACCTTGAGTACAGAGACAGAATAAAGAATCTTAATTTGCACTCCCTCGAGAGACGTAGAGTGAGGGGCGATATGATAGAGGTGTATAAATGGAAGTCAGGACTGAACAAAGGGGACATTACAAAGGTACTCAAACTATCCAACCAGGAGCGAACTCGTAACAATGGTTTTAAATTAGACAAATTTAGATTTAGAAATAGAGTAGTGGACGAGTGGAACAAGTTACCAAATATCATCATTAACTCGACTTTAGCAGAAACATTTGACAGAGCACCGCATCAGAGGCTTCTGAGAAAAATTAAGGCTCATGGTATCAAGGGGAAAGTTTTAAATTGGATAAAATCATGGCTCACCGATAGAACACAGAGGGTCAGCGTAGATGGTGTTAAATCTGAGTGGGGCCGTGTAACCAGTGGGGTTCCCCAGGGCTGTACTAGGCCCACTCTTGTTCATAATCTACATAAACGATCTAGATACTGGGATCAGCAGACATAAGCAAGTTTGCAGATGACACCAAAATAGGGGGCAGATTAATTCAGGCAGGATGCAAATGCATTACAGGAGGATCTAAATAAACTGCAGTGGTCTGAAAATGGCAAATGAAATTCAACACCAGCAAGTGCAGCGTACTTAATATTGAAGAAACAAATACTGACAATGTATACAGCCTTAACAACATCAACCTAGAGAAGTCGACTTGTGAAAGAGACCCAGGGTACTTAGAAGCCCGGACCTACGGCCTAGAAAACAGTGCGTTAATGTTCGAAATAAGGCAAACAGAGTATCGGGTTTTATATCTAGAAGTGTAAGTTATAAGAGTGCAGAGGTCTTATTGCAACTATATCTTGCGCTAGTCAGGCCGCACCTCGATTATGCGGTTCAGTTCTGGTGCCCTTATTATAGAATGGATATCAATGACGAAAATGATTCCGGGACTTAGAAACCTTCCATATCAGGATAGGTTAAAGAAACTTAACTTGCATTCCCTAGAAAGATAAGAAAGTGGAGATATGATAGGAGTATTTAAGTGGGTGAAAGGAATCAATAAAGGGATATAGATAAAGTTCTTATAATATCCGAGCAGGATAGGACTCGGAGCAACGGATTTAAGTTGATAAGTTTAGGTTTAGGAGGAGATAGGAAGAAACTGGTTCACAAATAGGGTGGTGGACGAGTGGAACAAGCTTAGCAACTTTGTAGTAAGTGCTGGAACTCTGGAAAGTTTCAAAAGGAGGCTAGATAGATTCATTGATGATAGAGAGTGGTAGTAGCTCTCGACAGGAGCTGCCATGCACAGGCCAACCGGCCTATTGCAGACTCCTTATGTTCTTATGTAATACGCTGGACAGCTTCAAACATAGGTTGGATGGATATATGAGCAATAGGGGTTGGGTGTAAATGGGACTACCCAGTATGGGTCAATAGGCCCGCTGCAGTTTCCTCCATTCTTATGTTTTATGTTTTTATAACCTTACGTAGAAGACAAGAAAAGAACATAATAAAGCTTGGTAATTGTGAAATGTGGGAATAATGAATGATGGTCGGCAATAGAAAAGTAAATGATAATAGCCAATTGTTTTTTTATGAGTATTTTTTGTCACTTGTTGAAATGGTAATGGTAGTCTATATTCTTGAGGAAATGTATATAAAGGTGATTAAAAACTTGGGTTGCAGCGTAATTAACATTTAAATGAAGTAAATGTTTATTATCTGGTTAGATTAGGTTAGGTTGGTATTGTCTGGTACTCACTTGTCTGGCATTAAGGATATCCATCATGTACCTGTCTCAGTCTCTTGATGGCAGAGATCAGCCACGCCCCTCACCACCACCTGACCAATCAGATCATTACGACTAAACCTGTCGAAGTCATACACACTGAACTGCAGCGTCCTGTCCCGGAGGTCTGGCCAACTCACACTAGGGAGGAGAACACGAGTGTATTAATTAATCACCCAAGTTCCTTCGTTGAGTTAAACCTGTATGTTGACCTAATTCTTAAACAAACCCAAGTTAAAGGTTTTGTTGTAAGAATGATTCAGATTCACGTGTCTAAATACTTCTTTGATCTATCACTGATTCTTTTTCATTTCCAGTCGAGATGAGAGGGGAGGCTTGTGAGGTAAAACGGTAACTGGCAACTGTTTGTTTATGCGTCCTGGGAACCATGACAACAGCGCTTCAACTACCATCCAGGAACTGAAGTTAAATATTTAGTGATGAAAAATTAAGTCGGTGATAATAATGACATCCTGTATCACAGCTTTTAGATCACCTGAAGAATAGCCCCCCCCCAACCCACTCACACCTGTCCTAGTCAAAGCAGCTTATTTATACCTCGACCAAATACAAGTATAGTCGCGCAATCTGGGCTAAATCAGGCGATCTAAATATAGAAAACGGGGCATCATGTCCAATTCAATATGGAAGGAAACATCTTTAGAACTTATTCTTGGGGTCGCCATCATCCATTGCTTAAGGAACATGGTCGTGATGTGTGTTGATTATAATTTTTGTTTGTATAGTGTTTTCTGTGTATTATCTGATTGTTTGTTTGTTTGTGTTTTTATTTTTCATCTCTCTCTCTCTCTCTCTCTCTGTCTATTTCTCTCTTTTCCCGTGTCTCCATTTGTTTCCTCTCCCTTACTTGCTCTTCACTTCTCCCTTTTCTTCCACCTTCACCTGGCCCTTACCTGCCCTTTCTCCTCACCTACCCTCCACCTGGCCCTTCTCCCCCTCACCTGAACTCACCTGAAAACGAACACCTCATTAAACTCTGGGTTGAGGTTCCTTCTGTGGACTTTGGTACAAAACTTCTTCTTGCGATCCGGGAGGAGGTAGACCTTCACGTAGGGGTCAGATGAGCCACTTACGTCCTTCACTGGTAGGTCGTGGGCCTGTAGAACCTGTAGGAGGCCAAGGAGGAGGTGTGGGTGAGTCTAGAGGATCGTGGGTACTTGTTACGTTATGAAGAGGATTGTAATGGGTTATGGGAAAAAAACAATTAGGATGGAAATCAAAGGTTGTAATCCTCTACCTTGACTACCAGACCCTCAATACCAGGGTCGTACTTAAGGGTGAAGGAAAGTTGTCCTACGGCCTCGGTGTCACTTCCCGCACCGCTACTCTCCACGGACGACTGTCGCATCAGCTCGTTACGGTACAGTTCAGGCTATAGAGGCGAGACAGTTATAGGGAGTCGTTATTTGTCGTTACGGTACAGTTCAGGCTAAAGAAGACACAGAAGGAATCGTTATTGGTCGTTATGGTACAATTCAGGCTATAGAGGAGAGACCAGTATAAGGAGTCGTTATTAGTCGTTATTGAATTGGAAGGAAAAAATCAAGCCTTTTATTTGACCTAATAAGAGACATTTCAAGGATCATTACAGGGTTATTAGCTCCGTTCATATGTAAGAACACCACATCCCCAAAAAGTACTGATCTAACTTTGTACAGCTGCGGTCATAATTTCCTGGACAGTTAGCAGGATTATTAGGTGAAAGGGATTGGGATTTTAATGTATATTTCTCATGTGTGTGTGTTATTAGATATTAACCAATTATATTCGTATACTTAACCCAGAAATAGATGCCGGATATTGCTAAGTACGTTAAGTGTGTGTATTTTTAAGTATGTGTATGTTAAGTGTGTGTACGTTAAGTCTGTGTATGTCAAGTGTGTTTACGTTAAGTCTGTGTAGGTCAAGTGTGTGTGTGTATATTAAGCAGATATGCATTACGCAGACACTGGCAATAAGGATAATAGAGCGAGATGCCCCAAGTCGTCCTTCTTCTCAAGGTTACACACAGAAAACTCAATGCTGTCCAAGTGAAGACGCTGGGAGAGTTGCCGCTGGAAGGTAGCGTGGCGTTGTGGCACAGTGGGTAGGGTTGTCTGACGCGGCACCTGTAGATCACGGGTTCGACTCGGGTTCTAATGAAGGCCACAAGTTGTAGTACACGAGAATGGTGATTATTATTTTTTTTGTTGAGAGGAACTAAAAATTAAGTTTTGGATTACCTGATGATTAGCCACCCCAGCTTATTTCACCTGATGATGAGTTACCCCAGCTTATTTCACCTGATGATGAGTTACCCCAGCTTATTTCACCTGATGATGAGTTACCCCTTATTTATTTCACCTGATGATGAGTTACCCCAGCTTATTTCACCTGATGATGAGTTACCCCAGCTTATTTCACCTGATGATGAGTTACCCCAGCTTATTTCACCTGATGATGAGTTACCCCAGCTTATTTCACCTGATGATGAGTTACCCAGCTTATTTCACCTGCTGATGAGTTACCCCAGCTTATTTCACCTCATGATTAGCCACCCCAGCTTATTTCACCTGATGATAAGTTACCCCAGCTTATTTCACCTGATTAGCCTCCCCAGCTTATTTCACCTGATTAACCTCCCCAGCTTATTTCACCTGATGGTTAAACACTTATGACTTATCTGGGAGTAGGGGGGTTAGGTTAGGTTTGGTCAGGTTAGGTTACGTTTAGTTATGTTAGGATAGGTTAACCTAACTTAACTTAATCTAACCTAACCTACCCGGCTACCCCCTTAGGTATTTAATCGACACTTAAAATAAATTGGGGCTAATCCACAGGTGATCCCTCCTCTCTGCTAATCATCACTACAGCTGGGTTACTTTCACACCTGGGGTCACTCACTCTTGGGGTCACTTTTCACACCTGGGGTCACTCACTCTTGGGGGTCACTTTCACACCTGGGGTCACTTTCACTCCTGGGGTCCTCACTCACCTTCTTGGTATCTTGGGGTAGGAGCTGCTCTTGAGAGACTGATCTGGAGAGGTCAGGTAGAGAGTGGGAGATCATAATAGCCGTTTGACCTTCAAAACCTTTTTTGCGACCCCATGACACAAGTCCGGCCTCCACGTCCTGCAGGTCAGATACAGGTACAGGTTAGATACAGGTACAGGTTAGATACAGGTGCAGGTTAGATACAGGTACAGGTTAGATACAGGTACAGGTTAGATACAGGTACAGGTTAGATACAGGTGCAGGTGAGGTACAGGTGCAGGTGAGGTACAGGTGCAGAGCAGATACAGGCAGTGTTAGATACAGGTGCAGGTTAGATACAGGTACAGGTTAGATACAGGTACAGGTTAGATACAGGTGCAGGTTAGATACAGGTACAGGTTAGATACAGGTACAGGATAGATCCAGGTACAGGTTAGATCCAGGTACAGGTTAGATACAGGTACAGGTACAGGTTAGTTACAGGTACAGGTTAGATCCAGGTACAGGTACAGGTTAGATACAGGTATAGGTTAGATCCAGGTATAGGTTAGATACAGGTACAGGTTAGTTACAGGTACAGGTTAGATACAGGTACACTACTACAGGTATAGAGTTAATAATGCCTAAGTTTAATTGTTAATCTGTGTGTTTGTCTGAAGTGTTAAATTAATGTAGTTGTATTATCGTTTATTATACATTATTACTGTATTTGTTTGCTTATTTGTTGTGAATATTATACATGGAAACAATATTAAGGACAAAAATCTCACTGGACAAAACTTCAATTGGACAGTTCCTCTTGGACTAAATCCCATTATGTTGAGTTAGTTGGGTTTTGAATTTTAGTTTGGTGAGAATTTTGTACAATTTAATAAGACTGTCCATTTGTGGTTTTAATTTGGAGAGACAGGGAGATGAAAACACACACACACACGCACACACGCACACACACACACACACACAGCACGCACACACACACACACACACGCACACACACACACACGCACACACACACACACGGACTCACACACCCTTCCTACTCCACATATCAAGAAGGCTCAACACACTGACCCTTTCGACTCTCACTGACCATCACCACGGCCTCATCTGCAAAGGTAAGAAGCTTTACACCATCCCCGACACCGGCCCTACTACCACCTGAGATCCCCTGTCCGAGAATTGCTGTTCGACACCACAACCGCATCCAGCCCATACGTGCACGAACTGATCGCTATAAGAACAGCCTAGTCCCAACCATTGTAAAATTATCAATAACATGTATAAATCGTGTATTCACTCCCAGTAAACACTGCTCCCTACACTGTCTATGTTGAAATGAACTGTAGTTTGAGCTGATCCCATCTAAGTTACTATATGTCTTATTTGTGTCACTTATGTCACTTGTATATTATTTGTAATTCGTAACCCATTCCCAAATATGTAACTGTATATTTTCAGCCTTCTGACCAAGCTCTTCAATAAACCGTTAATTATTATTATTATTACACACAACACAAAATGGACTCACCCTGGAGAAAATGGACCTAGCAGAGTACTTGGCCAACACCAGCACCACTAACACCAGCACAGCCACTATCACCAGGCTGAGCACCATGTAACCTAACTGCAGGCTGGAGACTTCTGCTGAAACAAAACAAAACAAAACAGGTGAATTAGGTAATGGATTTGGTGGGGATTTAAAGGTGAGTTTTAGGATTTTTTTAAAGGGAGGATTTATGGATTTAAAGGGAAGATTTATGAGTTTTTGAAACAATAATAATAATAATCAGATGAGGTCAGTGGTGGAGGAGGTTTTCATGGTGTGTGTGTGTGTGTGTGTGTGTCTTTGTCCATAGATAAATTGTTGATAAAGAGTTTTGCGTAGAAGCGTCGCTATACAGTAATAACACACACACACACACACACACACAAAGGACTCACACACACACACCTGATGGACGTGGCAGAAATTGGTGGTGAATTTACCTGAATTAATTACCGCCACTGAAATACAATACACCTCCTGGGTCTCATAGGTGACCCATATGTCCCTCTTGCGCGGAAACCAATTCCCCCCTCTCGTCCACAGTTTGAGGAGATGTTGTCTCTGTCTATCTGTCTACTCCTTGAAAATGTATGTACCGTGTACTAATAAATGAAGGTATTAATTACAGGTATTTAATGAATCACTCACCTGAAGTTTCTAAAACACAACAATAACACCAGTACTGTACAGTAATTGCATTCACGAATACGTTTATTTCTCGCCAACAATTTATTTTATATATTTAAGGAATTCAGTCGACGAGTTTTATTCTTACTATTGATAAAAATATTTTCGGCATTAGTTTAAGATAGAAAGCAAAAAGTTATTTTTTTTCTTTTCACACGTGAACGCTGGGCGGGAGAAGAGCCGGTGTACACTCGGGATTCTCGCCTTGTGTGTAGCTGTCGTGGTCTTATGGGCAAGTCGGTCCCTGGCTGCTCTTTTTCGCGTAAATAATAGAAAGAAGAGTGTTTCATCCCCCTGAACCTCTTTCTAGGCGGCGAAATCACACGAAGTATGACTTTACTTTATCACGCTTTGTGCCACACGATCCCTTGAGCCGCGAGCCAGCACTCCACTAATGTCTGACGGAATCCTTTAAATAATGTTAACTCACTTCTTTTATTCCCACTAAATCATTCTTTCTCTCGCTGTCTCTCTCTACTGACTAGAACTATCTCACAAACATCTCAATACAAGAGATTAACGGGGAAAAACGAATTCAAGACTTTGGGCTAAATTATATAACGTCCTCTGTCGCGCCGACCAATCGCCCATCCCCTTTAGTGTTGACGTCATCACGGTCCCCACCAATCACCGCCCTTATTTCCCCATGCCCCAACGCCAAACTCCAGACAAAAGGGACTTATCTCCTCCCTCCCTTTACTATTAAGAACCAAATTTTGTGTATCGACTCTTGATTTTCATCCTTTGCGACTGTCTGTTTTCATAGACCCCCGATAACCTGTCGTTCAAAGAAAAGTTTTAAAAATATAAAGAATTTCTAGAGACTGTGGCAGGTTGAAGTCAAGGTGAAGTTGGCTTAAGTGATGCAACAGGTGGGGGAGGAAGAAGGGAAGGAAGGTGAAGGACTGAAGAAGGAAAGAGGGGAGTGAGAGAGGGGGAGAAAGGTGGGAAGGTAGGTAAGGAAGTAAGGTTTCAGTCGTCATTTTCACTTTGTTCTTTGTTTATCTTTAGGCCTTCATCTATCGTCCTTTATCCTGGTGTTAATCTATCACCTTCCCCCCTCTCTCTCTCTCTCTCTCTCTCTCTCTCGCTCTACTTCCTTCTTTCTAACTTCCTATATATATCATTCCTTCCTTCCTTCTCTCTCTCTCTTGCTTTACTTTTTTCCCTATATATATCCTTCCTTCTTTCTCCCTCTCGTCCAACTTTTTTCTCTTTCTCTCTATGTCCTTCCTTCTATCATTCTCCTCCTCTCCTTTCTTCTCCATATTCTCTCTTTTTCCTCGACGCCTAACGTGGGTTTACAAGTATTAGCCGGTCCATTCAGCGGCAAATTACAAATTCTCCATTTAAGGTGAAACACGCCTGAGGTACACCTATTTACACCCAAGGTACTGAGACCCACGCAGGCCCAGACCTCCTTGTTGCCCCTCCTTTGTTTACTTCCACACCGTGCATGCGTACTAGTGGCAAAGACTCTACCGTTTGGGTACATTTATACTACACATGCGCTGTAGTGTTGCGTTGTGTAGTATATTATAAATATATGTATTACACCCGGTGGATTATATATAAAGGTGATATAATCGTGTTATATATTATTATAGAGAGATGACTTTATTGAAGATTAAAACGAAGTCGGTAATCTTGAATTGAAATGAGGTGGGGTTAACCTACACACACACGTCATCAGATCAAGATGGCACAGTTCCTTTACTCTCCACAAAAGTATCTAAATTACCCGCTAGTACGACCTTTTGTCTTCTGGACTGGTGGTTGGTTTTCATTAGCCAATCACAGGCGGAACTAATTGCACCAATCAATTTCCAGGAGTTGGTAACGGTTGTAACGGTCACCCCCACGAGCATCGTTTGAACTCTAGTGCACTGGGAGCGTTATTAATATTATTATTATTAATGTAAAAATATTGTGTGTGCGTGTGTGTGTGTGTGTGTGTGAGCGAGCGAGCGATACTGCCACCTTGGACTTTGTGTATGAATGTGCGTATGTGTGTATCAGAAGGATGTGTGTATCTTATGTGCGTATGTGTGTACCAGAGAAAGTGTGTATCTATGTGCGTATGTGTGTATCAGAAGGATGTGTGTATGTATGTACGTATGTGTGTACCAGAGAAAGTGTGTATCTATGTGCGTATGTGTGTATCAGAAGGATGTGTGTATGTATGTACGTATGTTTGTTCCAGAAGGATGTGTGTATCTATGTAGGTATTTGTGTACCATGTGAAGTGTGTGTGCAGACACTCTCTGGTAGAACTGAGGGAGTGAGGAGTGAGGAGGGGGGGGTGTGAGGTGAGAGAGAGAGGGGGGTGAGGGTGAAAGTGAGAGAGGGGGGTGGGGTGGGGGTGAGGAGAGGGGGGGGGTTGAGGTGAAAGGAGAAAGAGATGGGAGGGAGGAGAGAGGTGGTGGGTGGTGTGTGTGTGTTGTGTGAGAGTGTGTGTGGTGTGTGTGTGTGTGTGTGTGTGAGTGTGTGTGTGTGTGTGTGTGTGGTGGGGAGGTAATGTGTGACGTCACTCTCCCTAGTCCTTACCTCACCTGGGTCCCACAAGTTCTGTATTTACCTGGAGGATACAATTATCTGGGGGTGTGCTGTGGAGAGAGAGAGAGAGAGAGAGAGAGAGAGAGAGAGAGAGAGAGAGAGAGTATTATCAAAATTCTCGTGACCAAAAGAGTGTTGAAAGTTTCCCCCTTAAAATTCCTTATCACGTCCTTTATTCTTTATCTTCACTTCCTGTTTCGTGCAGTGTGGATGAAGAGGAAGCAGAGACACTCAAAAAAGGAGGGGGGGGGATAGTAGGAGACAACGATGAAAGGGAGATGTAGAAAGTGAGAGGAAAATACAAAAAGAAAACAGATAGAAATATTGACGCAGGTTAGGTTAGGTTTGGTTTGTCTTTATTACGTTACGTTAGGTTATCTTAGTCGGATCACTTGTAGATTAGACACCCCAGCTTATTTCACCTGATGATTAAGCAACTAAACCTAACCTAACCCTCCAGGTAATATTGTGGTGCCCAATCATCAGGTGAAATAAGCAGGGGTGCCTGATCTTCAGATGTCCTGGTCGCTTATAACACCATTACACTAGATGTCCTACACGATGTGTAGCAGCATTAAGAGAACGTTGCCAGTGTTTACATTCAGGCACTATACTCACTGAGTGGCTACAAGCTGTCTTTGTTATTGTTTACATCCGAGCACTCTACAACACGCTGGTTGAGTGGCCTTGCAGGAAGACAAGCATGCCATCACCACCTGTTCGTAAACACATACACACAAACACACACTTCTTTAACAGGATTACGGAAGTTATATTATAAAATGAAAAACATATGCAACGTGTTTACAAATCTTCTCCAACTTCCGAGATGTTGATGTGTTTTTGTTTCAACTCTCGAGGGAGTGAACTTATAGCATCTCGACTGTTGGGTATATCTGGGTACAAATTGTCAGATATTAGTTTTTTTTATTCTTATTATAGGAGAGAAAAATAATCTAGCTGATACATTTACCTTACGCCATAAAGAAGGATTGTCAAATGTTCATAACTTAAGTTTTTATGAGAACCTCTTTAATTTCTTGATGTTGATGTAAAAAATAAGTTCTAATGATTGGTAGGGTATTAAATTCCCTCCAAAATATAATAGATATGATATTGTAATCTTCCCCAAAAGTCTTAATTGTTTTATTGAAGCCACAGTGTGAAGTTGGAGTCTTAAGTAGCATATGCCACATAACATATTGGGGATATATCGGATAACAGCTACTGCCAGACGAACGAGCGCTCGTCTTCGCCCAATAGTGCATACATTTATAAAGCACTTCTCACCAAGGTTGCCCCCCCCCCCCACCCCACTCCTCCTGTTGCCCTGTCGCCGCCTAAGCCATGATGGATATATAAACAGCTTTCCACACTAATCTGTTTTTCCATTTCACAGACCAAATAAGATTTTTTTTTCGCTGTCAACACAACCAGATTATCTGCCAATAAATTCCTTCTGGTCAGGATTTCTGCAGAAAATGAACGACTTTCTGTCAATTTCTCGTGCGATTTAGTGCCAATGGTTGAATATTCATGGGAAATGGGTAATACCTTTTTTTCCGCTGTGTTATCAAGATCTTCGCGAAATATTGCTAAAATTATTCGCAACTTATTGACAAGATTATTTCCCACGTCTTCAAAAAATTTTATCAGGTTAGGTTTAGAATTTCGCGACTTTATACAACATTTTGTGAATTATTGTTGTAAATGTCATCTTGGAATACTGTGAAATAAATTGTGAAGTGTTTTATACATATAATTATTTAGTTTTTTCTTCATTTTCTTTCATCTTTTCATTTTAATTTATTTCCTTCAAGATATTCTTTTTTTCTTATTTATTGGGCACTCCCCTACATCCTTGTGTAAGGTGAAGCGCAGAAGCGTTTACAGCGCCCAACAGGGAAGCATGCTAAGTTCATGCTTGCCTTTATGTCTCACGAGTTAAGGGCGTAGAAGCCTGAAGAGTCAGTGGTTTATGTCATGAAGTTATTGGAAGCTCCAACAACTTTCCCTGAATACGAATTCGCAATTTTCGATTTACACCAGGTACCTACTTTACTGCTAGGTGAACAGGGACTAATGGGGGCTAGGAAGTAAGTCCAAACAACTTCCACCGGCTCAAGATATTCTCTCGGTGGTCAAGACCTTTTTAAGATGACCTTTGACCCCGATACAACGACTCCCTGACGTCTTATCCTGTTACAATGACGCGCTGACGCATGATCCCGATACAGCGACCACACACACACACCTCAACAGGACCACACTGGATATGACATAAATTTCCCAGGAGGCCGTGGTAGCGAAGCCAGACTTCCGCCTATCAGCGATAAATAAACAAGCCGTTTAGGTGGCAGTGCTGTGCTACAAACGTGCTGATTGGCTTAGAGCCCCACCGCGCCACACCCAACACCATCCGCCAGGGAAACGAGAAAGAATAACAGAATATTCTTCCGCGTTCCTTAAAAAAACAGTGTATTGTATTATCCATACACGCCGTAAGAACTGAGTTGTGCTATATACATGAACTGAGGCAGGAAATCAGTAAACTTAAACTTAAATAAAACTAACGTAATGAATAAACTGTGTGACCAATAAACTGAGAAATAAGATAAAACACTAAAGCCATACATGAGAAAAACTTTGTGAGAAAGAAATTTTAAAAGTACTATAGGAAACTTACTTTAGAGATACGGAAAGTTTAATGATCTCTCGTTGTTTACTGAGGAAACTTGGTGCTGCTGTAGCGTGCGGTCTAACCTAACCTAACCTAACTAGTCAACAGAGACGCTGAGAGTACCGTTTGGGTTGAACTTCGTCTTTGTTATTGTTCCATAGATTGTTGTGATGATCTGACCTAAACGTTATTAAATGGAGAATAATAATTAAGCAAGATGTCACGGGTTCGATTCCCGGGCCGGCGGAAGTTGTTTGGACACACTTCCTAGTCCCCTTGGTCCCTGTTCACCTAGCAGCACAGTAGGTACCTGCTTCCAATAACTTGCTTTGACATAAACCATTGACTCTTCAGGCTTCTACGCCCTTGACTCTTCAGGCTTCTACGCCCTTAACTCATGAGACATAAGGCAAGCATGAACTTAGCATGCTTCCCTGTTGGGCGCTGTAAACGCTTCTGCGCTTCACCTTACACAAGGATGTAGGGGAGTGCCCAATAAATGAAAAAAAATATGATGTTTGTTTGTCTCGATGTTGATGTTTATGTTGTGTATATAAACAGATTGGTGATTATGTATAGACAGACTGATGTTGTTGATGTTGAGTTAGAGAGAATGGATGTTACCAACAGTCTCTCTCTCTCTCTCTCTCTCTCTCTCTCTCTCTCTCTCTCTAACAAGGAATAACTAATTTAGTTTCCAAACTTTGTAAGTGAGTTAACTGTAAAGACACGCCTACACACGCCCACGCATAGTTACTTACACACACACACACACACACACACATGCGCACATTTCAACGACCAATCATAATGGGGTGACATGAGCCAATGATTTATGATTTACTCCCATCCAATCAACATTCAGCAAACTCCCACCAATCCAAATAAAGAAAATGTTCCCTGTTTCAGCTGACAACCAATCAAAACATGGCTGAACTACATTTTCACAAACTCATTGCCATCAGCCAATCAGAGGCGAGAATGGGTTGACCACTTTTATATTGTTATTTATTGTGGTTGTTCTTCACCCAGATTACAACTATATTAAGTTAGGCTGTGTTAACTAAGGACTACGTTAGTTTTGCCTATGTTAACTTAGCGCTACGTGTTAATTTAGACTATGTTAACTTAAGACTACGTTAGTTTTGCCTATGTTAAGTTAACGTAGACTGTTAATTAAAGACTAAGTTAGTTTCGAATATATTAATTTAAGCTAATATTTTAACTTAAGGCTATGTTAATTAACCACTGTATTAATTTCGCCTATATTAACTTAAACCTGCGTTAACCTGTAGGCTACATTAAATAAAGATGTTGTTAACCCTACGCCATGTTAAATAAAGTTAACCCATGTTATGTCATGTTAGATTAGGCTATATTTATCTAGGCTATGTTAATTATTGTTATATTAACCCAGAAAATGGTCATTAATATTACTTGTACAAAATGTCACTTCCGTTGGAACCGTTAGAAACCGTTAAATTCCGCAAAAAAAAAAATCGTTTAACCGTCGAGGGAAACAATTTAGCCAATCAGGGGAGGACATGTGTCGAGCAATATTTAGTGCCAACACTTGAACCAATCAGCGCCAAGTCTGCACTTTTCATTTCTATTGACGACCTTTCACCGTGTCTCTGTCTGTCTGCCTCTCTCTCTTTCTTGTCCACACATGCTGACAAACAGACAGACAGATAGACAGATAGACAGAGACAGACAGATAGACAGAGACAGACATTAATCACTTTGGTAGGAATTATCATTAGCGTTAGTGTTGATTACCTCAAATTGCGCGCCAAAATAATTGCATTTGTAATAATAAAAATGAACAAACAACAGTGGCAGTTAGAGAGGAAATTGCCGAGATTGTTAAGTACGATGGTAGTTACGATAGTTTACGGATAATTAGGACTATGTTATTGTAAGAATTAGGTTCATAATTTTGGGCTTGTCGACCAATCATGGCTTTTGTTTTTAAATTATCCAACCAAACTACCTAACCAATCACAGCTGAATAAGATAGTTCAGTTGTTAACCAAGACTAAATAATAATAATAATAATAATATCGACCAATAATAGTATATAAATGAATAATACAATAAGTAATAAAAGTAATAATGACAACAAATTATATAATAACTATATGACAAAGGAGACATGATGAGTTTAATAGAAAAACACTAATAATGATTAAGTTAAAACTAACATGTGATTCTTGCTATAACAGACGTAACACGACCAGAGACCAGCAATGCCCCGGGAAGGAACCTGACCTAACCTAACAACCATAGCTACCTAACAACCCTCTCATGACCTCCAACAACCATAGCTGCCTAACAACCCTCTCATGACCTCCAACAACCATAGCTACCTAACAACCCTCTCATGACCTCCAACAACCATAGCTACCTAACAACCCTCTCATGTCCTCTAACAACCATAGCTACCTAACAACCCTCTCATGACCTCCAACAACCATAGCTGCCTAACAACCCTCAAATGACCTCTAACAACCATAGCTGCCTAACAACCCTCTCATGTCCTCTAACAACCATAGCTGCCTAACAACCCTCTAATGAGCTCTAATAACCATAGCTCCCTAACAAATCTCATTCAACCTTTAACAACCCAAACAGAGCCTAAACTACTTTGGTGGCTTGTTAAGCTGCCTATTGCGTCATGAAGGTAACGGTGTCGTCAGTTAGGCACCTGTTGCTTTCTTACGGCACCTGTTGCTCCATTGCTGTACCTGTTGCTTCACTACGACACCTGTTGCTTCATTACTACCACAACTACCATTACCGTTATTCCAAACTACGACCACAACTACCATTACCGTCATTCCAAACTACGACCACCTAAAATTCAACGTGAAACAACCCAACAATGCCTTTGAACTACCTGTTGCGTCGTTAAGCCACGCCCAAACTACCTGGGAGAGGGTAAGGGACACCGGAAGTGGTTAGAGGGGAGAGGGAGAGGGGAAAGGGAGAGGGGAGAGAGAGGGAGGGGAAGGGTGGGGAAGGAATCGATTTTAAGACCAAGTAGTCAGCGTCTCCTTGGCAGCCGTGACGTCATCTGTGTGTGTGTGTGTGTAACTCTCTCTGGCTCGTTGTCTAGAGAGAGAGAGAGAGAGAGAGAGAGAGAGAGAGAGAGAGAGAGAGAGAGTATATGCACGTAAAACCTGTTGAACAAAGATTAGGATATGTATCAATATTCTCTCTCTCTCTCTCTCTCTCTCTCTCTCTCTCTCTCTCGCTCTCGCTCTCTCTCTCTCTCAGGAAGGATTTGCACACATTTTAAGGAAAAGATAAATGGTTGAGCGAGTGTTAGGTTTCTCTACTATAGAAATCATCTGCTGAGAGGGAAGGAGAGGAGGAAGGATAAGAGGGAGAGGGTAGAAAAAGAGGGACGAGAGGGTCATACTCTCAACTTTGACCTGATTGGGTGGTCAGGTCAGGTCAGGTCAGTTAGGTCAGGTTAGGTTAGATTAGGTTTGTGTTACTACCTTAAGGGACACCAATAATAATACCTTCTGGCCCTGGCACTCAGTATTGCCAACCAGAAGCATTGGGGTAACATGACTCTCCACTCGGACTTGGTAACACTTAATGGTCAGTTGCCAAGTGTTGTTTTGTGTTTTTCTTTTCATTTTCTGTGTGTGTGTGTGTGTGTGCGTGTGTGTGTAGGTTTTATATGTGTGTTTTGTATGTGAGTGTTTTATGTATGTGTATATGTGTGTGTTTTATGTATGTGTGTCTGTGTCTGTGTGTGTGTGTAGAGGACACTCGGGACCGTAATTAACTTACACACCTCTCCATCCTCCGTTCAATTACTGACGTAAGGCTGAAAGACACATCAGGAGAGAGAGAGAGAGAGAGAGAGAGAGAGAGAGACACCTTTAAAGACCCTTCAACCACAAGACACCATTAACACCGTAAACTTTATATATTAAGCGCCAATAAATTATAAACTCTTTCCTCCATTATACCATCAGGTAACAGGCCACCAGGGAGTCATTAAACAGCGCCATTACTGACAGCGGCGGCCAACTTAACTACACCAACCCCTTATACTTAACAGGGTGCAGGTGTGTGTGTGTGTGTGTGTGTGTGTGTGTGTGTCTGTGTGTGTGTGTGTGTGTGTGTGTGAGTAATAATGATAATAATAATAATAATTAACGGTTTATTGAAAGAGCTTGGCAGCCAGAAGGCTGAAAATATACAGTTACATATTTGGGGAATGGGTTTCGAATTACAAATAATATACAAAGTAACATAAGTGATACAAATAAGACATATAATAACTAGATGGGGAAAAGCTCAAACTACAGTTCATTTCAACATAGTGACAGTGCAAGGAAGTAGTGTTTACTGGGAGTGAATACACTGGTTTATTACAAGTTATTGATAATTTTTACAATGGTTGGGACTGGGCTGTTCTTATAGCGATCAGTTCGTGCACGTATGGGCTGGATGCGGTTGTGGTGTCGAACAGCAATTCTCGGACTAGGGATCTCAGGTGGTAGTAGGAGCCGGTGTCGAGGATGGTGTAGAAGCTTCTTACCAAATTTGCAGATGAGGTCGTGGTGATGGTCAGTGAGAGTCGAAAGGGTCAGTGTGTTGAGCGCTTCTTGATATGTGGAGTAGGAAGGGAGAGAATAATCTTGCATGCCCTCTTTTGCACTTTTTCTAGGTGTTTACGTTGTGTGGCATTTAGGGAGGAAGACCAGGTGGGGAGGCATAGGTGAGCTTGGGAAGTATGAATGTTGTAAAACACTGAGGAGCTCAGGTGCAGGAACTCCGAGGGACTTGAGTCGGCGGAGGAGGTGGAGACGGAAACTGGAGGATTTGACAACTTCACTGACGTGTGGTTTCCAATTTAGTTTGTTGTCTATGGTGACGCCGAGGAGCTTCGTGGAATCTACACCTGGAGTGTGTTCGGACCTAAGAGGAATGGAAGGAGGAGGGACAATGTCGGAGGAGAGGTTGATGTGCATAACCATGGTCTTGGTATGGTTGATGGTGACATGGTTGTTGGTGGCCCAGTTTTGGAGACTGTTCAATAAATCCTGAAGGGCGGTATAGTTGGGAGCAGAATTGTTGACGCTGATCCCAATGGTGGAGTCGTCGACATATTTCCAGCGAGCAGGGGTTTCTCTTAGGGCATCATTGATGAGCATAAGGAAGCAGAGTGGTCCCATCTTGGTGCCTTGGGGGACGCCACAGGTGAGTGACTGAAAGGTGGAGACAGCCCCTCGGAAGCGTACAGCTTGGCGTCGGTCACTGAGGAAGTCTGTAAGCCATGGTATAAGACTTCTCCGAAGCCCGAGGTCAATTGCTTTGTTGATGTGTGTGTGTGTGTGTGTGTGTGTGTGTGTGTGTGTAATTTGTCATGATGGTAGCCGAGTTATTGGTTGCGTTAAACGATGTACTGAGTGCGTTAAACTAGGTACTGGGTGCGTTAAACGAGGTACTAGGTGCGTTAAACGAGGTACTGGGTGCGTTAACCTAAGTACTGGGTGCGTTAAACTAGGTACTGGGTGCGTTAAACTAGGTACTGGGTGCGTTAAACGAGGTACTGGGTGCGTTAAACTAGGCAGGGGGTGCGTTAAACGAGGTACTGGGTGCGTTAAAACTAAGTACTGGGTGCGTTAAACTAGGTACTGGGTGCGTTAAACGGCTGGGTGCGTTAAACGAGGTACTGGGTGCGTTAAACTAAGTACTGGGTGCGTTAAACTAGGTATTGGGTGCGTTAAACGAGGTACTGGGTGCGTTAAACTGCGTTAAACTAAGTACTGGGTGCATTAAACTAGGTATTAGGTGCGTTAAACGAGGTACTGGGTTCGTTAAACTATACTGTAGAACGGTACTGGTATTAACGTGTTGCGTTAAACGAGGTACTGGGTGCGTTAAACGAGGTACTGAGTTGCGTTAAGGTACTGGGTGCGTTAAACGAGGGTGCGTTAAAGAGTATTGGTGTATAAAACGTACTGGCGAGGTACTGGTGCCAGGCATGGGGATAATGAGACCGGGGGTGTGTCAGGCGCATGATGAATAGGTGTTGGCGCGACCATTTATACTGCACCACTACCACCCACCACCCACTCACACCACCACCACTGCACCACCACCACCACCACTACTACCACCACACCTACACCACTACCATACCACTACACCACACACACACCACCCGCACTACCTACACCACCACCACCTGCACACTCACACTACTACCACCACCACCACCACCCACACCACCACCACCACCACCTGCCTACCTACCACACACACCACCACCTACACCACTACCACCCACCTACCACCACACACCACACTACACCACACCTACACCACTACACCACCACCACCACCACACCACCACCTACACCACTACCACCACCTACACCACTACCACCACCTACACCACATGAAAACGTAGCATCAGTGGCTCTCTCTCTCTCTCTCTCTCTCTCTCTCTCTCTCTCTCTCTTTTCTTTGACGAAACTGAAGAAACTGGGGGAAGAATTAATTAAATTTATCTAGATGTAAGTTACCAAGGGAGGTTAGGTTAAATAAGGTTAGGTTATGTTAGATTAAATAAGGTTAGGTTAGGTTAAAAAACGGTTAAGTTACGTTAAATAAGGGTTAGGTTAGGTTAAGTTCCCAGAATACTTTCACTTGCAGTCTTGTAAAAATTGATATTTAAAAAAAGGTTCTGTAAATGTCACAGAGCAAAACACGTTTATTATTTAACACGAGAGTCGAGGTTCACAAAGATTCCTGTGATAATATGGGTCAGCTGAAGATTAGCCACCCAGCCTATTTCACCTGATGATTAAACACCGTAATGTTATCTGGGTTAGGTTAGGTTAGGTTCAGGTCAGGTTAGTTTAATCTTCAGGTGAAATAAACTGGAGGACCAAGTCATCAGGTGATCACAAAGTGGGTAATATGTTTTAATCCTAACTTGGAATAACATAAGAACAATATTGACGCCTCTGACCCGATAAATGCTTTCTTACATCACAGTACACGAGGTAAATTGAATTACCTGAAGATTAGTCACCCTAACCTAATCTAACTGCCCTAATGCTAACCTGACCTAACCTCCGCTATCCTAAACTAACTTAACTATCCTAATGCTAACCTAACGCTAATCTAACCCAAAGTTAACTTAACCTAATTAAACGAAACCTATCTTAACCTAACGTAACCTAATCTGAAGTTAACTTAACCCTAACCTAAAATAAACTAAGCTAAACAAACCTAACCTAACCTATCTTAACTGAACTTAACCTATAGCTCCATTCCAACCACTGTAAAAATCTTCCCTGTCACTCCCTTTTGGACCGTAACTACACTGAAATTCCTTGTTAAGTGACCCCTCTTCTCCCTGTCATTGTATTTTATGCACAATGCCAGCTGACAATTTCCCGCCAAACACAGTAAGCTAACATCTTTTGGCGGGAAGAATAAGAGCACAAGATCCTCCAGTATGTAAACAAACACTCAGACAATATCCTTCGCTCACTGGGGTAGTCACGTCGGCTCACAAAACACATTTACATACATAATTCCACACAGGAAATGACAGAGGTACAGGGAGAATCCTTAAATATAACGTAAATACATATATATATTAACTCACCTGGGTCGTGGTTCTTGACTAAAGGCAGGGAGTAGGAGGTGTGTGATTGGTCCGTTGGCATGAGGGTGGTGGTGGCCATGTCTCCCTGCGACGTCATGATGTTTGCTTCCAATAAGAGGCCAAGGGCAGTTGTTGTTGGTGATTTCATGGTAACTTCAGCTCTATTGACGTTTCAGCGGGTTTGATCGAGGTTTTTCAAGGAATTTCAGTACACCACCACTCACCTGAGGTTAAACAATTCACAGCGCTGCTTCTGTTTCAGCTTATCAGTATTTAGGGAAGTCTCAGACCCCAGTTGTAATTGGCTGCAAGGACTCGTAGATCATATCCGACTTAGACTTTCCAAACCTTGAAGCCGTCGGCAAATGTTTTCCTCTGAAATAAACAGAAAAAATTATTGTTAATTTAAGAAATGAATGTTTTGAAGAACTTGAGTGAACGAGTGTCACTATTTCTGTTATTGTTTGGGTAAGTCAGGTGATGTAATATAAAGAAAAGTATGGAAATAGAAGAGGTATGTGGAGATGTTCACCTGGTGCAGGTTAATTATTAATGATGATCTTGGCTCATCTCTCTCTCTCTCTCACTCTCTATCTCTCTTTCTCATTCACCCCTTCTCTCTCTACTTACTGTAACACGGATAAACATTTCACACCACCTGACTTATTGTATCATGAATCTTCCCATTGCTACACTGAATCAGGAGGCCTTGAAGTTGAAGATCTCCTGAAGCTTTAACCTAAATTTGATACTCCACATTGACTTCGTATATAACATTAAAGAATATCCTACTCCGTTATTGTCGCTTGTGTATGAACCTCTGTCCTATGTGTCAGTGACCGGTGATAGCACCCTCAGTGTCAATAGCAGACTGAACTGCTTAGATTAGACAATGTTGTACTCCAATCTTGATAGTATAGTTATATTTTTGTTGGAACAGGAGTGTGTGTGTGTGTGTGTGTGTTTCTCCCTTTCTTTCCTACACACACACACACACACACACACACACACAAGCACCCCAAGCAAACACTCCAACTTAAAGCTGACGTGATCAAATGCTTGTCAAAGGTACATGACTTAACACAACTTGTGAACTGCACAGCATATCTTTGCACACGAGTTAACTGACATCTGCTGTTCAGTCTGTGATAATTGAAGTGTGTACAATGCGTTCTTATTGAGGTGTGGTCTTGAGCAGGTGTGTCCATAATGACAGGAAATAGTCATATGTATGCTAGTGAGTCAAGGTTATAATATTTAGGCAGGTGTGCAGTTAGGCAGGTGTATCTGTGATAACCTGAAGTAAACAAAGACAGACAAAGAGACAGAACAGACAAACATAGCTGGGGAGAAAGAGAGAGAGAGAGAGAGAGAGAGAGAGGGAGGGAGAAAGAGAGAGAGAGAGACAGAACAGACAAACATAGCTGGGGAGAAAGAGGGAGAGAGAGAGAGAGAGAGAGAGAGAGAGAGAGAGAGAGAGAGACAGAACAGACAAACATAGCTGGGGGAGAAAGAGAGAGAGAGAGAGAGAGAGAGGAGGGAGAGAGAGAGAGAGAGAGAGAGAGAGAGAGAGAGAGAGAGAGAGAGAGAGAGAGAGAGAGAGAGAGAGAGAGAACAGACAAACATAGCTGGGGAGAAAGAGAGAGAGAGAGAGAGAGAGAGAGGGAGGGAGAAAGAGAGAGAGACACAGAACAGACAAACATAGCTGGGGGAGAGAAAGAGGAGAGAGAGAGAGAGAGAGAGAGAGAGAGAGAGAGAGAGAGAGAGGGAGAGAGAGAGAGAGAGAGAGAGAGAGAGAGAGAGAGAGAGAGAGAGAGAGAGAGAGAGAGAGAGAGAGAGAGAGAGAGAGAGAGAGAGAGAGAGAGGAGACCAGATTGATAACTCTCCAGAGTATAGGTTCCATAGTGTTCCAGTACTAATAGATCCCAGTACTAATAGGTTCCAGTACTAATAGGTTCCAGTACTAAAATATCCCAGTACTAATAGATCCCAGTACTAATAGGTTCCAGTACTAATAGGTTCCAGTACTAAAATATCCCAGTACTATTAGATCCCAGTACTAATAGTATTCCAGTAATTAAGTACTAGGTTCCAGTACTAAGGTTCCATACCCAGATCCCAGTACTAATAGGTTCCAGTACTAATAGTACTAGATCCCAGTACTAATTCCAGGTTCCAGTAGTACCACAGATCCCAGTATCCAGGTTCCAGTACTAATAGGTTCCAGTACTAAAATATCCCAGTACTAATAGATCCCAGTACTAATAGGTTCCAGTACTAATAGGTTCCAGTACTAATAGGTTCCAGTACTAATAGGTTCCAGTACTAATAGATCCCAGTACTAATAGGTTCCAGTACTAATAGGTTCCAGTACTAAAATATCCCAGTACTAATAGATCCCAGTACTAATAGGTTCCAGTACTAATAGGTTCCAGTACTAAAATATCCCAGTACTAATAGATCCCAGTACTAATAGGTTCCAGTACTAATAGGTTCCAGTTCTAATAGATCCCAGTACTAATAGATCCCAGTACTAATAGGTTCCAGTACTAATAGGTTCCAGTACTTATAGGTTCCAGTACTAAAATATCCCAGTACTAATAGATCCCAGTACTAATAGGTTCCAGTACTAATAGGTTCCAGTTCTAATAGATCCCAGTACTAATAGATCCCAGTACTAATAGGTTCCAGTACTAATAGGTTCCAGTACTAATAGGACCCAGTTCTGGCTTCTATGCCAGACTAGCGGAGGTGTTATCTGAACGGAAGCAGCAGCCCAGAAGTTATGTTACAACCGAGTTGAGATATCGACTGTCCTCCTCTTTCCTTCGGTCTGCTTTGCTTTGCCTCAGGGGAACGAGAGCATCGGTCCCAAAGCCGACAACAGTTGCAGATATTGACTATGACGCAACAGTCACTGAATGCCGCATAGATCTGCGGCTCAACTAACTCAAAACAGCCAGGATAGGTACTTTTGTATAAGGATATTTAATTTTAAGGTAATAAAATGGCGGCGAAGGTGTGGCTATTGGGGGAGGCTGAGGCCACGTTCTAATAGGCCCCAGTTCTAGTAGGACCAGTACTAATAGGCCTCCTTGTCTCACAGTTTTGTTATAATATTTAATTAAAAGCAAATTTATAGTTAAGTAAAAAGTTAAGAACCTTCTCCACGGTTAAATACAACACAACTTTTAAACAAATTGGTGAAGTTAAACAAATAAAACCAATTAAGTCATAAAAAAGCCAAACAATAGATATACCTTAAGAAAGACATAAACACCAACGAATTAACAACATAAAGTAAAATAAATTGTCCAGTTAAAAAATATAAAAAAAAGTATATGAAATTTATATTTTTTTATTAATCGATAAACAATAAAATAACCGATAAATAAAACTCCTTCAGAAGTAACCATTGGATCTTTAACCCCCGTGACGTCACCAATAAATCGATAGTGATTGGTTAACCTTGATCTAGTTGTCTTGTTTGCCTTGTTACGGCGGCGGTGGTGGTGATTGGTGCTTGTTAGGTTGTTAGCCCTTGTTAAAGTAGGATTTGGTTAGTTGTGTCTTTTGTTAGATTAAAGTGTGTGGTGGTGGGGGGGGGTCGGGAGGAGGGAGGAAAAGGTGGGGAAAGAGGGAAATAAAAGGAAGGAAGGAAGGAAAAGAGAGAGGGGGGAATAAAGGAGATAAGAAGAATGATAGATAGATAGATAATAAAGTTCAAAGGTCAGGTTGAAGATAATAATAATAAATGTATCCCAAGGTAATGGTGTTTGTCTCTGCTTTCATAACGTCACCCAGAGCGGTAATCAAGCACAGGTGTGAAAGCGGAACAGGGATCATCAGGTGTGGGACTCATTGCTCACCTGGGATTAGTGGCTGAAGGCATTAAGTCAATGAGGAAAAATACTGACTGTCTTGTTGGCCATCATTAACTACCACCACCACCATTACCACCACTACTACCATTATCAGAACTATCACTACCACTACTACTACCATCACTACTACTACTATCATCATCATCACTATTATACCACTACTACCACCACCACCACCACTAATACCTACGCATCTCTCATGAATAAAACTGTACCTGTGCTCTGTAATTAAACCTGTATACCTGTATTTGTTACCTGAGGCTACACCAACATGTCAATAATTACTATACCTGTATTTGTATTGTTGTTTCTGAATATTTTTTTTTTTTATATACTTGACACTGTATCGCTACAAAGACGCTGTCACTCGTACAACTTATTTTGCATCACGTTTACCTCTCTCTCTCTCTCTCTCTTTCTCTCTTTCTTTCTCTCTTTCTCTCTCTCTCTCTCTCTCTCTCTCTCTCACACCAAAGACTATTTTTTTTAACCTTCGTAGCATTTAGTAAATTAAATTGTCATAGAAGAATTTCAAAGGGCAATAAACGTTGATTAAAACGAATTAGAAAAAAAAAGGGTGTAATTTTGCAGCCTAGAGCGTCAGTGACCAACCGGAAGTGTTGGTGTGAGTAAAATTATATAGGAAGGGTCTGAAGTCTCGCCAAAAATACCATCCGCTAAATTAAATCGATGGATAATCACTAATTATCGTGTTTTTTTTTTTACTAAATATCTATCTAATCCTTTACATTTCTAGTTACAATTCTTATCTCTTATCGGTCATGTGTAGTTAGGAGAGTTTGTGAGTTAATAAGAGGAAACGTTTAGAAGACTTACATAACACCGTGAAAATAATATCCGTTGAAA
>NW_024713129.1:13882044-13934544 GCF_018991925.1 Homarus americanus
ATCACACATATGGAGGTCTCTTTTCTTTCTTTGTTTTATCTCTCAGGGGTTCAAACCTCTTCTCTTCTCTCCCCTCTCGTTTATCGTCAACCGGAAGTGATTTGGGTGTCCTCTTAAACACCAAGGGGAGGAGAGGGGAGAAAAGAGGAGAGGGGAGAAAAGAGGAGAGGGGAGAAAAGAGGTCATTGAACTATGTTTAGGCAAGAACTTTGAGTTTTGTATTTGCATCTTGTTTCGAGGCTGAGTGAAGCAAAGGAGAGAGAGAGAGAGAGAGAGAGAGAGAGAGAGAGAGAGAGAGAGGTTAAGTCATGGTTGGAAGGAAGGGAGAGAGGGTTTGGTGGTGTGTGTGTGTGTGTGTGTGTGTGAGTGAGGTAGAGTTTACAATATAATAACCAAATGTTAATCCTTTTTAAGTAAACTTAGTATGTTAACAGACCTTAGGATCTCGTAAGCCTTCAATAAATAATAAATGATTAGTGTCGTTGTCATACAGAATTTTGGCCCATTGGACTTAACCACTGCCACCCTATTGGACTTAACCACTGCCACCCTATTGGACTTAACCACTGCCACCCTATTGGACTCAACCACTGCCACCCTATTGGACTTAACCACTGCCACCCTATTGGACTTAACCACTGCCACCCTATTGGACTCAACCACTGCCACCCTATTGGACTTAACCACTCTATTGGACTTAACCCTGCCACCCTATTGGACTTAACCACTGCCACCCTATGGACTTAACCACTGCCACTATTGCTTAACCACTGCCACCCTATTGGACCTAACCACTGCCACCCTGTTGGACTTACTGCTGCCACCCTATTGGACTTAACCACTGCCACCCCTATTGCCTCTTGACTTAACCACTGCCACCCTATTTGGACTTAACCACTGCCACCCTATTGGACTTAACCACTGCCACCTAACCCAGACTTAACCACTGCCACCCTATTGGACTTAACACTGCCACCCTATTGGACTTAACCACACACTATGGACTTAACCACTGCCACCCTATTGGACTTAACCACTGCCAATTCTATTGGACTTAACCACTGCCACCCTATTGGACTTAACCACTGCCACCCTATTGGACTTAACCACTGCCACCCTATTGGACTTAACCACTGCCACCCTATTGGACTTAACCACTGCCACCCTATTGGACTTAACCACTGCCACCCTATTGGACTTTAATTATATAGGTTGTAAAAGAAAAACACATCGTCAATTGATATAAAGTTTATAATATAGAGACACAAATTGATATATATATAAACAACATCTGGTTTGTGCTGTTGTTTGAGAGTTATAAACAAGTTTTACATAGTTAATAACACAGGGAAACATCAACGCACACACACACACACACACACACACACACACACACACACACACACACACACACACACACGTTTCCAAATTCAATGCATATTATCCAAGTTCTATAAGCAAATTAGTCTCCCATAAGAATAAGAAAAGCTTAGTTCAGTATCCCCTCCTACAGCCTCACCTAGGAGTCTTAAATCCCAGCTAGACCTCCTATATCCTAGTATATCTTCCTATATCATTTCTTAACCAATCAGCGAAGAGTATCAATGTGCTCTTTCCACCAATCAGAGAAGAGTATCAATGTGCTCTTTCCACCAATCAGAGAAGAGTATCAATGTGCTCTTTCCACCACTCAGAGAAGAGTATCAATGTGCTCTTTCCACCACTCAGAGAAGAGTATCAATGTGCTCTTTCCACCACTCAGAGAAGAGTATCAATGTGCTCTCTCAACCAACGAACTTCTAGTGATAATCCCTAACTCCTAATCTCCCTCTCACTCTATAAATACTCCCCCAAACATCAACAATCTCCCTCCTTCTCCCTCTCACTCCATAAATACTCCCCCAAACATCAACAATCTCCCTCCCTCTCCCTCTCACTCTATAAATACTCCCCCCACACATCAACAATATCCCTCCTTCTCCCCCTCACTCCCTAATTACCCCCTCAAGGATAAGTAATCTTTCCCTTACACTTACACGTTGCTCGACAGTATCTAAGTCTTTCGAGTCCTTCCTTGGTGCGAGTCTCACAGAGCCATGATGAGAAGGCCATCTGAAGCTCCTTGCAATTGACCCACAAGTCACCATATGGACAGGAATTAGTACATAGTCTTTTCGCTTTGCACTCTGTAGGACACGAGCCGCACGGGATGCCTCGCTTGTACGGGCGGGGTAGGCTCTCCAAGTAGTTACCGCTGGAATGAGGTAGTTGAAGGGTTGTTAATTTGGATTAGATAGATAGATAGATAGAAATTCAGCAAAATATTCATGGGAATTTGTATTGATTTATCATGTTGTGTTGGTAATGTAGATAGGCTATATACGTAGACACTGTAGGTATATAAACAATGTATAGTGCCTAGACAGTGCAGGTATATAAACAATGTATAGTGCCAAGACAGTGCAGGTATATAAACAATGTATAGTGCCAAGACAGTGTAGGTATATAAACAATGTATAGTGCCTAGACAGTGCAGTCTCATATATGTAGTGCCAAGACAGTGCAGGTATATAATGTATAGTGCTAGACGGTGCAGAGTCTCAAACAATGTATGAATTGAAGACAGTGTAGGTATATAAGGCAATGTATGGTGCAGGAACAGTGTATAGGTATATAAACAATGTATAGTGCCAAGACAGTGCAGGTATAAACAATGTATAGTGCCAAGACAGTGCAGGTATATAAACAATGTATAGTGCCAAGACAGTGTAGGTATATAAACAATGTATAGTGCCAAGACAGTGCAGGTATATAAACAATGTATAGTGCCAAGACAGTGCAGGTATATAAACAATGTATAGTGCCAAGACAGTGCAGGTATATAAACAATATTATAGTGCCTAGACATTTTTAATTATATAAACCAATGTATAGTGCCTAGACAGTGTAGGTATATAAACAATGTATAGTGCCAAGACAGTGTAGGCATATAAACAATGTATAGTGCCTGAACAGTGCAGGTATAAACAATGTATAGTGCCAAGACAGTGTAGGTATATAAACAATGTATAGTGCAAGACAGTGCAGGTATATAAACAATGTATAGTGCCTAGACAGTGCAGGTATATAAACAATGTATAGTGCCAAGACAGTGTAGGTATATAAACAATGTATAGTGCCAAGACAGTGTAGGTATATAAACAATGTATAGTGCCAAGACAGTGCAGGTATATAAACAATATAGTGCCTAGACAGTGCAGGTATATAACAATGTATAGTGCCAAGACAGTGTAGGTATATAAACAATGTATAGTGCCAAGACAGTGCAGGTATATAAACAATGTATAGTGCCTAGACAGTGCAGGTATATAAACAATGTATAGTGCCTAGACAGTGCAGGTATATAAACAATGTATAGTGCCAAGACAGTGCAGGTATATAAACAATGTATAGTGCCAAGATGCAGGTATATAAACAATGTATAGTGCCAAGACAGTGCAGGTATATAAACAATGTATAGTGCCAAGACAGTGCAGGTATATAAACAATGTATAGTGCCAAGACAGTGCAGGTATATAAACAATGTATAGTGCCTAGACAGTAGGTATATAAACAATGTATAGTGCAAGACAGTGTAGTATATAAACAATGTATAGTGCCAAGACAGTGCAGGTATATAAACAATGTATAGTGCCTAGACAGTGCAGGTATATAAACAATGTATAGTGCCTAGACAGTGCAGGTATATAAACAATGTATAGTGCCAAGACAGTGCAGGTATATAAACAATGTATAGTGCCAAGACAGTGCAGGTATATAAACAATGTATAAGGCAGGTATATAAACAATGTATAGTGAAGACAGTGCAGGTATATAAACAATGTATAGTGCCAAGACAGTGCAGGTATATAAACATGTATATGCCTAGACAGGTATATAAACAATGTATAGTGCCAAGACAGTGCAGGTATATAAACAATGTATAGTGCCAAGACAGTGCAGGTATATAAACAATGTATAGTGCCAAGACAGTGTAGGTATATAAACAATGTATAGTGCCAGACAGTGCAGGTATATAAACAATGTATAGTGCCAAGACAGTAGGTATATAAACAATGTATAGTGCCAAGACAGTGTAGGTATATAAACAATGTATAGTGCCAAGACAGTGAAGGTATATAAACAATGTATAGTGCCAAGACAGTGCAGGTATATAAACAATGTATAGTGCCAAGACAGTGTAGGTATATAAACAATGTATAGTGCCAAGACAGTGTAGGTATATAAACAATGTATAGTGCCAAGACAGTGCAGGTATATAAACAATGTATAGTGCAGACAGTGTAGGTATATAAACAATGTATAGTGCCAAGACAGTGCAGGTATATAAACAATGTATAGTGCCAAGACAGTGTAGGTATATAAACAATGTATAGTGCAAGACAGTGCAGGTATATAAACAATGTATAGTGCCAGACAATGTAGGTATATAAACAATGTATAGTGCCAAGACAGTGCAGGTATATAAACAATGTATAGTGCCAAGACAGTGCAGGTATATAAACAATGTATAGTGCCTAGACAGTGCAGGTATATAAACAATGTATAGTGCCTAGACAGTGCAGGTATATAAACAATGTATAGTGCCAAGACAGTGCAGGTATATAAACAATGTATAGTGCCAAGACAGTGTAGGTATATAAACAATGTATAGTGCCAAGACAGTGCAGGTATATAAACAATGTATAGTGCCAAGACAGTGCAGGTATATAAACAATGTATAGTGCCAAGACAGTGCAGGTATATAAACAAGGTTGTTTGTATCACCAAGATTTTGTTTGGTAAGTACACACAATACTTAGAGGGGGAAGTACCTACTGGAAAGAACACACAAAAGGAAGTAGCTAACAGGGCAGTACCTATCATGGCAAGTACCCAACACGACAGTACATACATGGGGCAGTAGTTACATACATGGGGCAGTAGTTACAGACATAGTTGTAGAAAGGTCTGGGTTTAGCTTTGGCACAATAAGCTAAGCCACAACCTAACTGGTGGGTAGAATGCCACACCATCTGCGTATAGTGACCAACCACCGTTAAATCATTCTTCAGTCCCCCGTAGGTGAAATTGTCCTTCTCTAACCACCAGGTCTTGACGGCGAAGAACCTGTAAGGGTCAAAGGTCAGGTCACTCATATGCTGGTAAGGTGTTTGTATTTTGGCAGACAGACAGACATAGAATTTACGTTAAATAGGTATAATCGCTTTAAAAACACTTAAGTTAGATTAGGTTAGGATTAGGAAGTGATTGGGTTAGGTTAGGTTAGATAAGCATCAGGGGGGGGGTAATCTCTACATGATCCCACAAAAAAACAAACAAATCACTATACAACACGTAGGAAGGAGGGTATCGAACCATGGTACTTGATGTGTCGCGACGAAGATATTTTGACCACAGGGCCCAAACTGCTCTACGGTGCGGCCTCTGTCATCATCGTGAACTAAGAGCTGGCAGGAGTCGGCCCATCTCTGTGCGTCTACAGCAGCAACTGACGACCAACTCTGTCAAACACACGTATATATACAGTACATATTATATCAGGGTTATATTAATGTTCTATGGCTATATTATGTTTACAGTATGGCTCTAGCATGTCTTGTGTATATTCTGGCCATAGTTTGGCTATTTTGGGCTGTATTTTTACTATTTTAGTGGCTATATTCTCGCTAAATCTCGCTACATTTTGGCACCATTTTGGCTATATCAGGACTCACCATAGCCAGCATGTTGGACGCTGGAGGCTTAACTTTTGACCGGAAGAAGTTATGGAACTGGACCAATCTCTTCTGTATCCGATACTTGGCTGGCTCCAATGACCTGAGTCGAAGCTTACTGCCAAAAAGCTTAGGCCCTGTGAGATATAATGAGAGATGAGAGATAATGATAGAGACGTGTTTTTTAAGCTTACTGCCAAAAAGCTTAGGTTCTGTGAGAGATATACTGAGAGATACTGAGAGAGAGACAGAGAGACAAAGAGACAGTATTATGTATTGTTTCATTTACAGTTTTATTTACATAGACTAAACATTTTTTTTTTATTTACACTAACAATCGTAATTAAAATAGTGTAAATAATATGGAAGAAAAAGATGTTTGATACTAGGGGTTATTTGATAGGCTCGGTGTATGGTCTGTCTGTCACACACACACACACACACACACACACACACACACACACACACACAGTTCCAATGCCAATAAAGCCTTTCATGTAGGAAGAAGACAGTGATTAAAGTGCCCGCTGCTTGACCACTGGCCTCCTCCTCCTCCTCCTCCTCCTCCTCCTCCTCTCCTCCTCTGTCATCATCGTCTCCTCCTTCACCCCACCTCTTCCTCCTCCTCCTCCTCACGTCATCATCATTCCTCCTTCCTCCCACCTCTTCCTCCTCCTCCTCCTCGTCATCATCGTCTCCTCCTTCCTCCCACCTCTTCCTCCTCCCCTCCCCTCCTCGTCATCATCTTCATCATCGTCGTCATCATCACCATCATCTTCATCGTCCTCGTCATCATCATCATCATCGTCGTCCTCCTCGTCATCATCTTCATCGTCCTCGTCATCATCATCATCATCGTCGTCCTCCTCGTCATCATCATCATCATCGTCGTCCTCCTCGTCATCATCATCTTCTCCTTCCTCCTCCTCCACCTCCTCCCTTCCCGTCAACTGGTCTCTCTCCTCCTATATCCCCCTCCCCTCCTCACCCTCCTCCTCCTCCTCCTCCTCCTCCCCCCTCCTCCCCTCCTCCTCCTCTCCTCCTCCCCCTCCTCCTCCTCCTCCTCTCCTCCTCCTCCCTCCTCCTCCTCCTCCCCTCTTTCTCCTCCTTATCCTTAACACTCCTTTTTTACAGACGACACTCACTATCTCTCATATCACACACACACACACACACACACACACACACACACACACACACACACACACACACACACACACACACACACTGAACCCTCCTACCATCACCACTATCACTACCACTATCACACACACACACACACACACACACACACACACACACACACACATCAACCACTTTCATTATTTACTCAAATGTTATGACCTCTGCTAAACCCTGAAGTCACTGTCTCTCTCTTCTGTGTATGTATGTATGTATGTATGTATGTATGTATGTATGTATGTATGTATGTATGTATCTATGTATGTATGTATGTATGATAATGTGTTTCTCTAAATAATAAAGGCTTAGGAAACAATAATAACAGGTAATGAGTATCAAGAATGAGTAATGAGGAATGATGAGGAATGATAAGGAATGAGTGAGGCATGATAAGGAATGATGAGGAGTGATGAAGAATGATAAGGAATGATGAGGAATGATAAGGAATGATGAGAATGATAATGAATGAATGAGGAACGATAAGGAATGAGGGAGGAATGATAAGGGAGGAATGTACTCACGACGATCAGTACGCCAGGTGTAGGACAGGTGTAGCAGGGCAGTCACCATCACTACCAGCGCCACTTGTAGTCTACAGTCTCGTGGCGTCATGATCCTACCGGCGCCGCCACCTCCTCCTCCACTCCTAACACCCTCGAAGGATCCTTGCTGCTGTGTCCTGGGATATGTGAGTCCTAGGAGACGTAACCTGGAAGTCTTTACTGCTGTGCCCTGGAATCTGTAAGTCCTAGGAGACGTAACCTGAAAGTCCTTGGAGACGTAACTTGGAAGTCCTTACTGCTGTGCCCTGGGATCTGTAAGTCCTAGGAGCAGCGTCTTGGAACTTCAGGCGATTTAATCCTTCAAGTTAGTTCAGTAACTCCTCCTCCAGCTGACGCCTTTGAAACTGTTTGCTAGTGTCTCAGCAGGCGGTGCCCTAAAAAACTGTTGATCCTAGCACCTCTCCCCCTTTGAGCTAAGAGTCTTAGTACATCTGCCCTAGGAGCTGAGAGTCCTTTCACATATGCCCTGGAAACTGAGAGTCCTAGTGCTTCTGCCCTGGGTAGTGAGAGTCCTAGCAGAAGTTACTCCTGATGTTCTAGCAGCTGAATTCCTAGGTGGATGATGTCCTAGGTATCAGAGGTCCTGCTATTATCCTCTTGTTTGTTGTCATTCATCAGCTGATTTGTGTTTACATTCGTCAGCTGATTTACGGACCCACAGCTGTTCGCTTGAGAAGTCTTGGAGAACACTCGGGGGAATTTCTAACCAACACACAAACGTATCAGTGGAGACTCTCGGCGATTACAGTAATCCGGATTTACCTCTGAGTGTTGTCTAGAACTCTGACGTCGACTCGAAAATCCCCAAATTGATCACACAACTTGAGAAACTTTCCACGGTGTTCTTGATGTTCTATTGTGTTCTTTTGTTAAGTGGATGTTGACGTCATTGATGTAGAAACTTGTCAATGTTTACTTCGAGGTGAAAAGTCTTTATTTTTACACTTATTTCAAAATCTCTCGTGTTTTTTTTTCTCTTGGTGTTGTAGATATTTTACGAGGTAACTCGGTAAAGTATCGTTGTTGACAAGTTTTCAATGAAATAAATTATACTTCTTTTATTTTCTTCTTCTTCAAATTAAGATTGATCAAAACACTGACCAAACACACACAAACACACACACACACACACATACACAGACACACACACACTCACAGTTGCTAATGTTGCAGGAGTGATTTTGATCATAAATTCCTGAACATATTGTGATTCTTATTATATTTTCAACCACGATTTATAAAATATGTCTTAGTTTTCTCTCGTTTTTAGTTCAGTTAATCGTAGGGGATGAGTTTGTTCAACCAGGTAAAGATTAATAAGTCAATATTAACCAAACTAACAACCAAAACACCCAGTACCAATTCACTATATTTTGGTCTTTTTCAGTTATATCCTATTTATAAGTTAACTCCTGAGCCTCAGTAAAAGTTAGAGAGGTACTTGTTACCAACTATGACACACACACACAGGTTAATGACACTTAACCTCTCATACAGACATTAGAAGGTTGATTTACGAGAGAAAGTTATGGAGGACGTATGTGTCTCTCTTCTCAGCAAGCCACCATACTTTCTTCTCAGCAAGCCACCATACTTTCTTCTCAGCAAGCCACCATACTTTCTTCTCATGGCCTCATCACACGTGGGAAAAAAATCACTCACTGTTTACATTGGACAAGTGTTGATAAACTTTCCATTTCACAAAGTTTAAGAATTTATCAAGGTTCTCGATGTATTTTTTTTTTTTTTACTTTTTTTGTTGTTCTCTTTACTGAATCTGGTCCATGGCTATCTTGGATATTTCTGTACACTGGCAGGACTGGACCATCACTATCACCATCACCACCTCCTTCTCCCTCACACTGTAAACATAGACTAATAGGATCCAATGCCGAAGAGATGCTATTGTTTTGTTTACAGCATCGAGATCCTATTCAGAGTAGTATCAGATCCCTTGTCGTTTATACCATCACAGATATATAAACTAAAAACATTAATTACTATTTTCTAATGTTAACAAATTACCAGACATTAGTTTATAATATACACTCAAAAATAAATTAACCACAAGCCTCCCAGGAGACAAAACTAATATCTGAAGTGTAAGAATTGTAATTTTTTTTCAATATAGACGTAAGTTAAATTTCTCCATGATAATAAGTTAAATTATAACAACAACTCACGTATTATAGGTACAGTAAGTTATACACCAAACATACATACAAAGAAATATTTTTTTAACAGTATTTTCAAACATTCATTATATACAGATATTTAAGTTAAACCTTATATAATAGATTATAACTATCTTTCTTTAAATTCTCGTATTAAGTTTTTATATATGGGATAAATTCATATAATTCTTGTCGTAAGATCTTTTAATATATCATTGAGTATTAATAAGACTTTTCCAGAATAAAGACCTTTTTGGAATCACTTTTTTCTCATCTAAAGTCTAATTATTTTTCTCGTAAGTTTAAGTCACTATATTCAAAGTAAGATATATAAGACTTTTCTAACCTTAAGATCTTTTAAAACTGTTCTTTTTTTACCTTATCTTATACTAAAGTTACTAAGATCTTTAGAGAATTTCAACTCTTGTCGTCAGAAATTTCGGGCATTTTATGGTTCATGATTACAGCACAAATGTTCAAATGTCTTGATAATTACAGTACAAATGTTCAAATGTTCAATTATCTTTACTTGTGTCAGCTAGCTCTATGGATGGAAAACCTCACTCAATCACGCACTCACTCACTCACTCACTCACTCACTCACTCACTCACTCACTGACGCAGCTTATTCTAGAGTGGTGGGGAGAGACAGGTGGTTGCCAGGTGGTGGAGAGAGATTGTCAGGTGGTTGCCAGCCGATAGAGAGACTCAGGTGGTTGACAGGTGGTGGAGAGACAGTCAGGTAGTTGCCAGGTGGTGGAGAGACAGTCAGGTAGTTGCCAGGTGGTGGAGAGAAACTGTCAGGTGGTTGACAGTTGGTGGAGAGACAGTCAGACGGTTGACAGCTGGTGGAGAGAGACTCGGATGGTTGACAGCTGGTGGAGAGAGATAACCAGAGGTGCACCTGAAATACGAGACACACAGCTTAATTAGCTTGACACCTGTGGGTACGGGAACAGAGAGAGAATATGTGTGCGTGTGCGTGTGTGCGTGTGTGTGTGCGTGTGTGTGTGTGTGTGTGTGTGTGTAAGAGAAACAGATGTAGAACGTATATAGGTGACTCACTTTTATAATTGAAAATATTTTAGCTTTGGGTGGGCGGGTGGTAGGGTGGGTGGGCAGGTGGCAGGGTGGAGTGGGCTGGGCAGGTAGGGTGGGTGGGCAGGTGGTGAGGTGGGTGGGCAGGTGGTGAGAATTGAAAGGTGGGAAGAAGACCTAAGGTAGGAATGCTGCATGGAGTGCCACAAGTCTTGCAAAAGAAACCAAAGGTACCACAGAGGGAGGAATGAAACACGATTCTTATTTCCACAAGTGTTTAAAACTTGTCTTAGACATGTTTAGAAGCTTGTCTTAGACGATGTTTAAACTTGTCTTAGACGTGTTTAAAACTTGTCTTAGACGTGTTTAAAACTTGTCTTAGACGTGTTTAAAACTTGCTCAAGACGTGTTGTTTTAGACCTGTTAATAATCATGTTAAATTGTGGTTTAATCAAGTTAATTTTTGTTGTTTAAGTGAGGGAGGGGTTCGGTGTCCCCCCCCCCCAGATAAGACCAACTACCTCCCGTTTCTTCCGTCTCTTTACATCTTCTCCCTCCCTTCTCTCACCTCTCTTCCTCTTCTCCCCTTCTCTGAATGTCTTTTTTAAAGGCGCCTACCTGTCCCTCTCTCTCTCTTTTTCCACACACACACACACACACACCTAACAGTATTGACAGATGACATCTCATATAACTCTTCATGACAGCTGCTTATGACAATCATGTCCACTGTGTCTGTCTGTTAAGTCGCTCACACGAGGACAGAGAGAGAGACAGAGAGAGAGAGAGAGAGAGAGACAGAGAGAGAGAGAGAGACAGAGAGAGAGGGTCCGGTTTCAATAATCTGGCCTCACTGTCAAATCAATCATCACCTACGCTGTCAAACTCACTCTCCCCCACTCACCCTACTCCACTCGCCCCCTCCTCCCCCTCACCCTACTCACTCGCCCCCCACTCCTCTCCCCCACTCACTCCCTCCTCTCCCCTCCTCCTCCTCTCCCCCACTCACTCCTCACCCCCTCCTCCCTCACCCCTCACTTTTCCCCCCCCTCCCCACCCCTCACTTCCCCTCTCCCCCTCACCCCACACTGTCCCCTCTCACCTAATCCTCTCCCAAAAGAGTAAGCAAATGAAGTCCAAGCAGCTGAGGCAAAACAAATGAAAAAAAAAAAAGTAAAAAGAAAAAGACTAAATGAATCAGATGAATAAATGAAGGAGATTGAAAGAAATTGAAGTAAATTATTGAAATGAATCGACAAATACAGAAGAAATTATACAAAAACAATAAAAACAAAGACAATTAAAGAAATAAACATAGAAATATACACAAAAACACAAATAAACAAGTACACACACAAACAAACAAACACAAACATAATAATAAGTAAAAACACAAAGCAAAAGAAAACAAACACAAACAAACAAACACGAACATAATAATAAGTAAAAACAGAAAAATACTTATAAAGAAACACAAAGCAAAAGAAAACAAACACAAACAAACGCAAAGATACAAATAAACAAAAAAACAAAAACAAAACAAAAAAAACTAAAAAATATAACAAGGAAACTAAAAAAAGGAATAAAAATCCAAGAAAAACACAAAAGCAAACAAAAACAGAAACAAACACAAACACCCACAAAAAAAAATAAACCGAACACTAATATAAACAGCAAAAAATAATAAACAAATAAACGTAAAAAAAACAGTAAAATTGACAAATAAACAAACAAGATCGAAACACACACACACACACACACACACACACACACACACACACACGAGGAAGTGGCTGACCTCTAGGTGCCATTAGCCTGTGTTGCTCCTTAGGATTAATGAGCACTTAAACCAGTTCTGTGTTTGTGTTAAAAGATCTCTTGTGTGTGTGTGTGTGTGTGTGTGTGTGTGTGTGTAAAAATAATATTAATAACCACATCAACCACAACAACCACATCAACCACAACAACTACATCAACCACAACAACCACAACATCAAAATCAACAACAACAACAACAACAACAACCACAACCACTGGAGTCTCTGCTTAATATAGTAACCTTCCTGGGCCACTGTTCTACTGCTGGACAGACAGACAGACAGACAGACAGACAGACAGATAGACAGACAGACAGACAGACAGTAAGATAGAGAGACAGACAGACAGATAGACAGACAGACAGACAGACAGGAAGAAAGAGACAGAGTGAGAGTTTAACAGATATTTGTGTCAAAAAAAAGTCAGACAGACGTGGTCATCCAGGGTCAGGGTCAGAAGGGGTGGAGGGGTCAGGGGGAGAGGGGTCAGGGGGAGAGGAGTCAGGGGGAGAGGAGTCAGGGGGAGGGTAGGAGAGAGTGAGACAGCAGGAAATGTCCGTGTGATGGTTTGTCCATCTCTGGGTGTGCAGCTGTCCTTGGTGGTCACTACCCAGACACACAGACAGACAGACACACAGACAGACAGATGTACAGATACACACAGACAGACAGACAGACAGGCAAGAAGCTAGAATGATGAGTTCACTCACATTACATACATACGTACATACATACATACATACATACATACATACACACACACATACATACATACATACATACATGCATCTGTCCATTATGAGAGCAGGTGTGTTAATTACACGTCACCAGGTGTACGACAAAACACGAATAGTTCCTGTAATAGACACGTCACTATCATGTTCCAAACACGTTTTTTCTCCCTTCGTTCGTGATGGCTACATTCTTAAAAGTTCCTCCGTAGAAATTCTCACTTAACTGGTGATGTGAGAACGTATTTAACTGTCCTATAACATCAATATATTGGGTAAAATGTCGCCAACACCTCACTGAGACTCTACCCTTATGTATTAACTTATAATTACAATATATGAAGGTAATCTTATGTGCTATCAAGTCAAAGACAGAAACGGCCGACTACTTGGAGGGGGGCGAGAAGTTTTAAATATGGTGAGCGTAATGAACAGGGATGTTTTTTTTTCACTCTCTCTCACTCTCTCACTCTCTTTTTCCTTCGGTCACTTTCCAGTGTGTTATAATTAGACTCTATTTCTGGCGAGCGACGCTGAGTTAGTGAAGAAGAGAGAGAGAGAGAGAGAGAGAGAGAGAGAGAGAGAGAGAGAGAGATTAGGATGTACCATCTTGTGTTTTTTCAGGTACAGGGCAGGTACAGGGGCAGGTACAGGGGCAGGTCAGGGGCAGGTACAGGGGCAGGTACAGGGCAGGCACAGGGCAGGTACAGGCAGGCACAGGGGCAGGTGCAGGGCAGGCACAGGCAGGTACAGGGGCAGGTAAGCAGGCAGAGAGACAGGGGCAGGGGCAGGGACAGAGGCAGGGGCAGGCACAGGGGCAGGTACAGGGCAGGCACAGAGGCAGGGACAGGGGCAGGCACAGAGGCAGGGACAGGGGCAGTACAGGGCAGGTACAGAGGCAGGGACAGGGGCAGCACAGGGGGCAGGCCAGGCAGGTCACAGAGGCAGGCCAGGGCAGGCACAGAGGCAGGGGACAGGGGCAGGTACAGGGCAGGCACAGGGCAGGTACAGGGGCAGGTACAGGCAGGCACAGGGCAGGGTACAGCAGGTACAGGGGCAGGCAGAGGCAGGACAGGGGCAGGTACAGGGGCAGGTACAGAGGCAGGGACAGGGGCAGGTACAGGGCAGGCACAGGGGCAGGTACAGAGGCAGGGACAGGGCAGGTCACAGGGGCAGGCACAGGGGCAGTGGGGGCAGGGCACAGGCAGGGTACAGGGGCAGGTACAGGGCAGGTACAGGGCAGGCAGGGGAGGCAGGGACAGGCAGGTACAGGGGCAGGTACAGAGGCAGGGACAGGGGCAGGTACAGGGGCAGGGGCACAGGGGCAGGTACAGGGGCAGGTACAGAGGCAGGGACAGGGCAGGTACAGGCAGGTACAGAGGCAGGGACAGGGGCAGGCACAGGCAGGCACAGGGGCAGGTACAGAGGCAGGGACAGGGGCAGGTACAGGCAGGAAGCAGAGGCAGGGACAGGGGCAGGCACAGGGGCAGGTACAGGGGCAGGTACAGGGGCAGGCACAGGGGCAGGTACAGGGGCAGGTACAGGGGCAGGGACAGGCAGGGACAGGAGTAGGGGGCAGGTACAGAGGCAGGGACAGGGCAGGCACAGGGGCAGGTACAGGGGCAGGTACAGGGGCAGGCACAGGGCAGGGTACAGGCAGGCACAGGGGCAGGTGCAGAGGCAGGGGCAGGCACAGGGGCAGGTACAGGCAGGCACAGGGGCAGGGACAGGGGCAGGTACAGGGGCAGGTACAGGGGCAGGCACAGAGGCAGGGACAGGGCAGTACAGGCAGGCAGGGGCAGGTACAGAGGCAGGGACAGGGGGTACAGGGCAGGTACAGAGGCAGGACAGGGGCAGGTACAGAGGCAGGCAGCACAGGGGCAGCAGAGGCACAGGGGGCAGGGCAGTACAGGGGCAGGTACAGAAGCAGGTACAGGCAGGCACAGGGGCAGGTACAGGGCAGGCAGAGGCAGGGACAGGGGCAGGTACAGAGGCAGGCACAGGGGGGCAGGTACAGAGGCAGGTACAGGGCAGGCACAGGGGCAGGCACAGGGCAGGCACAGGGGCAGGTACAGAGGCAGGGACAGGGGCAGGCAGGGGCAGGTACAGGGGCAGGTACAGAGGCAGGTACAGAGGCAGGTACAGGGGCAGGCACAGGGGCAGGTACAGAGGCAGGGACAGGGGCAGGTACAGGGCAGGCACAGGGGCAGGGCACAGGGGCAGGTACAGAGGCAGGGACAGGGCAGGCACAGGGGCAGGGACAGGGGCAGGCACAGGGGCAGGTACAGGGGCAGGTACAGGCAGGCACAGGGGCAGGTACAGGAGGCAGGCACAGGGCAGGTAGCAGGGCAGGTACAGGGGCAGGTGGCAGGGCAGGGACAGGGGCAGGGACAGGGGCAGGTACAGAGGCAGGGACAGGGGCAGGCACAGTGCACAGGGGCAGGTACAGAGGCAGCAGGGACAGGGGCAGGTACAGAGGCAGGCACAGGGCAGGTACAGGGGCAGGTACAGAGGCAGGTACAGGCAGGTACAGGGGCAGGTACAGGGCAGGTACAGGGGCAGGCACAGGGGCAGGCACAGAGGCAGGCACAGGGGCAGGTACAGAGGCAGCAGGCACAGGGGCAGGTACAGAGGGGCAGGTACAGGGCAGGTACAGGGGCAGGTACAGGCAGGTACAGGGCAGGGACAGGGGCAGGTACAGGGGTACAGGGGCAGGCATAGGGGCAGGCACAGGGGCAGGTACAGGGCAGGGGCAGGGACAGGGGCAGTACAGGGGCAGGTACAGGGCAGGTACAGAGGCAGGTACAGGGGCAGGGACAGGGCAGGTACAGGGGGCAGGTACAGGGGCAGGGCAGAGAGGCAGGGACAGGGGCAGGTACAGAGGCAGGTACAGGGGCAGGCATGGGGCAGGTGGCCAGGGCAGGTACAGGGGCAGGTACAGGGGCAGGTACAGGGGCAGGTACAGGGGCAGGTACAGGGGCAGGTACAGAGGCAGGTACAGAGGTGGGCAGGTACAGGGGCAGGTACAGGGGCAGGCACAGGGGCAGGTACAGGCAGGCACAGGGCAGGTACAGAGGCAGGTACAGGGGCAGGTACAGGGGCAGGTACAGAGGCAGGCACAGGGCAGGTACAGGGGCAGGTACAGGGCAGGGGACAGGGGCAGTACAGGGGCAGGTACAGGGGCAGGTACAGGGGCAGGTACAGGGGAGTACAGGGCAGGGACAGCAGGTACAGGGCAGGTACAGGGGCAGGTACAGGGCAGGTGGCTAGGGGAGGGTACAGGGGCAGGTACAGGGGCAGGTACAGGTACAATAATGAACACAAACCAACATCGTTACATTATAATACATTCAGGTGTTTATGAGATGATCACTTCCTCCCTATCTGTTCCTCCCTTTTCTCCTCTCCTTCCTCCTATTCCTCCCTACCTCCCTTGTCTCCTCTGCCCTCTCCTCTTCCTCTCTCCTCCCTCCCTCCCTCTTGGCCTTCTGATCGGAGCAACAGCTGGTGTTCCATATGGCGGCACCCATCGAAATGTAAACAAAGCCGCCATGATTGTTTTGTTCACTGTGGTGGCCGCTAGAGGGGGTGAGAGGAAAGATGGAGGAGTGAGAGACAGGCAGTGATGGATATAGGGCATAAGGGAATTGAGTGAGGGAAGGAGAGAGAGAGAGAGAGTATGTGTGTGGGTGTCACCATCTTTATTCTTGCTCTTAAAGATAACTACAGTCTCTCTCTCTCTCTCTCTCTCTCTCTCACACACACACAAGTTTATTACTTGTTTACATTATTGTTTGTGTCACCGTGGGGGAGATGCCTGGTAGAGACAGCTGGCGAACGATTTAATGAATTCTTCAGAGGTGTGTGTGTGTGTGTGTGTGTGGACCGCCCTCGACCCAGTACTAGATGTGTCAGTATATTTTACTATTTTAATGAAGGTGTATACTTTGATCACACACACACACACACACACACACACACACACACACACACACATCGTTATCCTCACCAGATGAAAAGGAAATGAATTCAAGAGACATTCTTCCTTCACAAAGATGCAAATCTTCAATACGCGTAAACACACCCTGGATCACTAACCCTGCTCACACACCTCCTCCGCCCCCCCACACGCTCCTCCGCCCACACACACTCCTCCGCCCACACACACACACACACGCTCCTCCGCCCACATACACACACGCTCCTCCGCCCACGCACACTCCTCCGCCCACACAAGCCCCTCCGCCTCTTGAGTAGATCAGAGATAAGATTCGCGCCAAATTGAGTATCATGAAAACATATGAAAGCAATCCACTATCATTCAACGCAAACAAACGATTCGATTTTGTTTTTCTCTTCTGGTCATATGTGATTGGGCTATAAGTGATGTAATCCTTAGGTGTGGTGTATTCTGGCGTTTATTGGATCGTCTATGTTTTTGTTTAGCGATGTACTTTTGTTTATAAACGTTTAAAAATAAGAATGTGTATTTTTCTGGTGTTTAGCATTTATGTGTGATTCAGTATGATGTTTAGCAATGTTGTTTTGTTTATAATGCGTTACAAAAGGATCAAATATCGTTCATAGATGATTCAAACACTCTATACAGATCACTTTGATTCTCGGATGATCTGGATTTAAAGTTCACGATTGTCTTTTGTCAGGGAGGAGGATGACGGTACATGGAGGCGAGGGGTCGTCTTAGGTGTTTGTTTGTGCTTCTGGTATTATGTGATCTGATCTCCCCGACCCCTGACCCCTGACTCTGACCACCCCTTATCCAGTCACGACCCCCCGACTACCGCCCACCAATGTGTGTGTGTGTGTGTGGTGCGTGTGCGTTTAAATTAAACTTATTTTTTCGGATCACTTAAAGATTAGCCCACCATTTATATTTAACCTGATAATTAAACTTTTCTACGTTGCCTGTCAGGTTAGGTTAGGTGGGTTAGGTTAGGTTAGGTGGTTAGGTTGCTAGGTTAGGTTAGGTTAGGTTAAGGTAGGTTAGGTTATATCGCCGTTTGAGTTTTTGACTATACGGTCAGATAAACTGCTACCTGATAATAATACATACACACACACACAAATAACAGCAGGATGCTCACAGTTCGTAGGACGAGGTAACCCAGGTGACCTTGTGGTAGGATTAGTGATATACCCAGCTCCCCCTCATACCTGGCAGCTCACCCCTCATACTTGGCAGCTCCCCCCACATCCTGGCAGCTCACCCTCATACCTGGCAGCTCACCCTCATACCTGGCAGCTCACCCCTCATACCTGGCAGCTCACCTCATACCTGGCAGCCCTCATACCTGGCAGCTCACCCCTCATACCTGGCAGCCCCCTCATACCTGGCAGCTCACCCCTCATACCTGGCAGCTCACCCTCACCTGGCAGTCCCCCCATACCTGGAGCCCCCCCATGGACCCCCACCTGGAGCTCACCCCTCATACCTGGCAGCTCACCCCTCATACCTGGCAGCTCCCCCCATACCGAGTCCCACCTGGCAGCTCACCCCCACACCTGGCAGCTCCCCCCATACCTGGCAGCTCACCCTCATACCTGGCAGCTCACCCCTCATACCTGGCAGCTCACCCCTCATACCTGGCAGCTCACCCTCATACCTGCAGCTCACCCTCATACCTGGCAGCTCCCCTCATACCTGGCAGCTCCCCCTCATACCTGGAGCTCCCTCATACCTGGCAGCTCCCTCATCATACCTGGCAGCTCCCCGGCAGCCCCCATGAGCCCCCAACCTGGGAGCCCCCCAACCTGCAGCCCCCTCATACCTGGCAGCCCCATACCTGGCAGCTCACCCCCACCTGCACCCCCTCATACCCAGCCACCCCTCATACCTGGCAGCTCACCTCATACCTGGCAGCTCCCCCTCACCTGGCAGCTCACCCTCATACCTGGCAGCTACCCTCATACCTGGCAGCTCCCCTCATACCTGGCAGCTCACCCTCATACCTGGCAGCCCCCCCTCATACCTGGCAGCTCACCCTCATACCTGGCAGCTCATACCTGGCAGCTCACCTCATACCTGGCAGCTCACCCCCCATACCTGGCAGCCTCACCTCCACCTCATACCTGGCAGCTCACCCCCCATACCTGGCAGCTCACCCCCATACCTGGCAGCTCACCCCCCATACCTGGCAGCTCACCCCCATACCTGGCAGCTCCCCCACACCTGGCAGCCCCCCTCATACCTGGCAGCTCACCCCCATACCTGGCAGCTCACCCCCATACCTGGCAGCTCACCCCATACCTGGCTCACCCCACTGCGCCCCCCATACCTGGCAGCCCACCCCTCATACTGCAGCTCACCCCTCATACCTGGCAGCTCACCTCATACCTGGCAGCTCACCTCATACCTGGCAGCTCCCCTCATACCTGCAGCTCACCCGGCGTCCTCATACCTGGCAGCTACCTCATACCGCAGCTCCCCCTCATACCTGGCAGCTCACCCCAGCCCCCCATACCTGGCAGCCCACCCCTCATACCTGGCAGCTCACCCCCATACCTGGCAGCTACCCCCATACCCGCCCCACCCGCCTCATACCTGGCAGCTCACCCCTCATACCTGGCAGCCCCCCATACCTGGCAGCTCACCCCTCATACGCCCCATACCTGGCAGCCACCCCATACCTGGCAGCTCACCCCTATACCTGGCAGCTCTCCCTCATACCTGGCAGCTCACCCTCATACCTGGCAGCTCCCCTCATACCTGGCAGCTCACCCCTCATACCTGGCAGCCCCTCCCCCTCATACCTGGCAGCTCCCCCTCATACCTGGCAGCTCACCCCCATACCTGGCAGCTCACCCTCATACCTGGCAGCCCTCCCTCTCATACCTGGCAGCTCACCCCTCATACCTGGCAGCTCACCCCCATACCTGGCAGCTCACCTCATACCTGGCAGCCACCTCATACCCGCAGCTCACCTCATACCTGGCAGCTCACCCCTCATACCTGGCAGCTCCCCCTCATACCTGGCAGCTCACCCCCTCATACCTGGCAGCTCACCCCTCATACCTGGCAGCCCATCCTGCAGCCCCTACCTGGCAGCTCCCCCATACCTGGCAGCTCACCCCCATACCTGGCAGCTACCCCCATACCTGGCAGCTCACCCCTCATACCAGCCCCCCAGCCCACCCTCATACCTGGCAGCCACCTCATACCTGGCAGCCCCTCATACCTGGCAGCTCACCCCTCATACCTGGCAGCTCACCCCTCATACCTGGCAGCCTCTCATACCTGGCAGCTCACCCCACACCTGGCAGCTCCCCCAACCTGGCAGCCCCCTCATACCTGGCAGCTCCCCCCACCTGGCAGCCCCTCATCCTGGCAGCCCCCCACCTGGCAGCTCACCCTCCTACCTACCTGGCAGCCACCCTCATCATACCTGGCAGCTCACCCCCATACCTGGCAGCTCCCTCATACCTGGCAGCTCCCCCTCATACCTGGCAGCTCCCCCCTCATACCTGGCAGCCCCCTATACCTAGCAAGTCCTCTTTGTTTACACCTGGGGTTACCTTATTATTGTTTGCGGATTGTCTGTTTTGTTTCTGTTTACTGTCTGTCTGTCTGTCTGTCTTTCTTTTCTTTCTTCCCAGGCATTGCAAAGTCTCTCTCTCTCTCTCTCTCTCAGGAAAGAAAGGGTTCAAGAGTAATTGTTTAGAAGAACAAAGATGATGATGTGTGCTCAACCAAGACAAGAGAAGGCTATGAGTGTGGTTAGGTTAGGTTAGGTTAGGTTAGGTTAGGTGGAGGGGTAGACCGAATCAAGTTTGTTCACCCTGACGTTTGATAACAACAACAACAATAACAAAGGAAACTATAATAGCCTCTTTTCACCTTGGATGAATAAACTGAGAGAGAGAGAGAGAGAGAGAGAGAGAGAGAGAGAGAGAGAGAGAGAGAGAGAGAGAGAGATTGAAGGTCGTCTATCCTATGCTGCATGAAAATATCTTCTCTCCTTTGCATCTACACACACACACACACACACACACACACACACACACACACACACACACACACACACACCGTCTCCTCCTCCAGCAGACACTCGCCCTCGTCAGTAGTGGCTGCGTCAAGAGGACCGACTTTGTTAAAAAAAAATAACTGAGTAGTTCCCCCTCCCGACACCTCAAATAATGACCCGCACCAGGTCCCATTTTTTTTCTACGAACTTCTAATGAGGACGTCATGGGGGGGTGAGCAACGAGGTCTAGACACCCCATAACCCCCCCCCCCCATACCCTCCATCACTGAGGTAAAGGTGGGGGGGGGGAGGGAAGGCACACGACCCCAGGTAGAGATGTGAGGGGAAACTACTGTATTCTAACCTTGACCTGTGTGTGTTGTCCAGTCCCAGAGTTGAGAGAATATAACCACAGTCGAGTCTTGGAACAGATACACCGCCATATTTACTCCCTAGCATGTCTTAGTTAAAGGAGAAAGATACATTTTAATCTATCTATTCTCAGAGAAAAATTTACCTCAGGGATTAACACATTCTCAGATCTGCAGTTAAAGGAAAAAGGCTAATGGACTTGTCTCTGGGAACCTGTCTTTGAGACACCTGGAAGATGTTAATGTAATTCAAGGTGTGTGACCAGGTATAGGCAGGTGTGTGACCATATGTAAGCAGGTGTGTGATCAGGTGTAGGCAGGTGTGTGACCTGCCTACACCTGTGTGACCAGAAATAAAAGTAAGTCTCTCTCTCTCTCTCTCTCTCTGCTAACAATGGAATACACCAAGATTAATAATAATAATAATACGGAAGGTGAACACAAATTCAAGGTAACATTATTTAACCTTTCATTTACAACTAACTGGTATTAACGTTGTGCCCTTGGCGACTAACCCAGACAGGGGGAGGAGGGGTGATCCTGGAGGGAGGGAGGCCGGAGGGGAGTAGGAAATGAGGGAGGAAGGGATTCTGGAGGGAGGCTCTAGGGAAGGAAATGAGGGAGGAAGGGAAGGTGGAAGGATGGAGGGGAAGGAGATATTGAGGGAGAGAGGTTGGAGGGAAGGAAATGAGGGAGGGAGGCTTGAAGGATGAAGGGAGGGAGGGAGGAAGAGAGGCTCAAGGGATGAGAGAGAGAGAGAGAGAGAGAGAGAGAGAGAGGGAGGGGCTAAAAGGATACACCTGGTTTATCAACAACAAACAGAACACCACGAGCTTAAATATATATCAATTATTTTTATGCTGTTATTGTCGAGTCGCTTTCCGTCAACTTCCCGTTCTCAGTTGGTATTCAGAGATATAAAACAAACATAAATGTAATTCTCATATTATTTCTTTGATTCTTACTAAATAAAACTAAATAGAACTACGTCACTGAGGCTCCTCGGCGAATGCGCAGAGAGACATTCATGTTTGTTTACGTTTTCCTGGATCCGGATTCTCGAGGATTCACACTATGTATTTTTTTTTAGTCGCTGATTCTGGGATAAGAGTTCATGTGTCTTTACTTTAGAATCCCAGCTTAGTTTTGATATATTTTACGCTGCATTTAGGATAGGTTAGGTTGGGTTGGGTTGGGTTGGGTTGGGTTAGGTTAGGTTAGGTTAGGTTAGGTTAGGTTAGGTTTCCACAATACCAGAAAGAAAGAAAGCATCACAACAAAAACAATATAATAAATGCTCCAAGTTGGGCTCGTCTCTGTACATCGTGGGTCTCTATTATGTGTTTATACTCGTCAGTGTTACAGCAAAAGTTCATCTCAAACAGGATACAAATTTTTCTTAACTGGATTTTTCACATTTTTGTTTCTGTTGTCAAAACATGACCTTTAGACAGGCAAGTGACGCGACACAGCAGCTGACTTAATGTAAACAAAGACTTTAAAGACCCCCATCAGCTGACTTAATGTAAACAAAGACTTTAAAGACCCCCATCAGCTGACTTAATGTAAACAAAGACTTTAAAGACCCCCATCAGCTGACTTAATGTAAACAAAGACTTTAAAGACCCCCCATCAGCTGACTTAATGTAAACAAAGATTTTAAAGACCCCCATCAGCTGACTTTTGTAGTGGCGTAAATGTTTGTCGTGTAGAATGAGTTTGAGCAATGCAAGATGACACACACACACTTAGAATGCAGTAAGGTAATCCCCATTCAAAGTTTTTGCCGCCAGACATTATTTTATAAACAGAGAGGGAACCCCCCCCCCCCTGTGTGTGTGTGTGTGTGTGTGTGTATCTCCTTACCTCTACCTCCTTACCTCTACCTCCTTACCTCTACCTCCTTACCTCTACCTACCTATTGTACATCTACCTCCCTACCTCTGCTCCCCTACCTACCTCCGTACCTCTCCCTCCCTACCTCTCCCTCCCTGCCTTTACCTACCTATTGTACATCTACCTCCCTACCTCTGCTCCCCTACCTACCTCCGTACCTCTACCTCCGTACCTCTACCTCCCTACCTCTACCTCCGTACCTCTACCTCCAGCCACATCCCCCCCATGACATTACCAGGTTCTCTATGACGTCCCATCCCTTAATGGGGGTGACCTAGATAGTGACGATGGCCGCCAACCTCTGACCTTGTTGACGAAGACTGATCCACCCGTTGATGAGTCTGGCGAAGGTTGGTTGCGCTTGGCGAACGTTGGTACCGCCTGGCGAAGTTTTTTTGGGGGGTTCGAGATTATTTACAGTGAAACCGCCATTTAACGGATTTTTATCTTTGTATTTTTCGTTGGTTGGGATTTTCATTTTTAACGGACCCTCCATATAACGGATTTTCCTCTAAAGTTCGTTAGTTTGGAGTTTCATTTCTAACGGGCCCTCGATATAACGGATTTTTTATCTCTGTACAATCCGTTAGTTGGGAGTTTCATTTCTAACGGACCCTCGATATAACGGACTTTCCTCTCCGTCTAGTCCGTTAAACAGAGGTTTTTACCGTATAATGAGTATTTCTTAGTTGGCTACCTCTCCTACCTTACTTAAAGTATAAACAATAGGTTGACAATATTGTTGGAACTCTCTTATTTACGCTTTTATTTTTTTCTCAAGAGTTTATTGTTTTCGGGAGAGGAATTGGAACTGTTCTTGTAGTGGTTGTCTCTTGCCTGATTGATAATTAAGAGAAACAAAAGAAAAGTTGAGGATTAATTATAATTGGCAGGAAAATTGTCAGGGCGATTAATTTATGAGAAGAGGAAAATTATCAGGAAAGGAGGGAAATTATCAGGGAAATGTAGAAATTATCTGGAAAATGCAGAAATTATCTGGAAAATGTAGAAATTATCTGGAAAATGTGGAAATTATCAGGAAAATTAGGAAATTATCAGGAATAATAGGGAAATTATCAAAACGTAGATTCTTCCGGAAAACGAATTATCAACAACAACAAAAATCCATAAATTAAAATTATCACAAAATAATTAAAATTAAAAAAACAAATTATCAGAGAAAAAAATTTCCCTCCAAATAAAAAATAATCCTAATTCATTTCATTTTTTTTTCATTCTTATTTTCTCCCGTATTTTCCACATTCTTATTTACTAATTTATTCACTTTTTTACATCTTATTTTTATTTATCCATTTTTATCAGTAGTATTTTGATTTTATATTTAATATTTTATTTTTATTTTACATATTTTTCTTATTTTAATTTTTTCCATTATTTTTATTATGAAATGAAAGAAGAGGAAGAGGAGAAAAATATGAGGGAAGAGGAAGGTGATTAAAGGAAGAAGAGGGAAGAGAAGGAGGAGAAAAAGACGATGATGATGATGATAATAAGGGGAAGAGGGAAGAGGAACATGATAAAGAGGAGGAGAAGACGATGATGAAAGGAGTAAGCAGAAGACGATGATGAAAGGAGTAAGCAGAAGACGATGATGAAAGGAGTAAGCAGAAGAAGAAGGAGAAGAAGATGGTGAAAGAAGTAAGCCGAAGAAGAAGGAGAAGAAGAAGGTGATGAAAGGAGGAAGAAGAAAATCAAGAACAAGAACTAAAGAAAAACAAGTGAAAATAGGGTGATAAACTCAAGGGAATACAAAGAAATAGAGAAATAGATTAATTTACCTGTAGTAAGACTTGAAGGTAATGATGGCAGGTGTGTTCAGCAGGTGTGTTCAGCAAGTGATGGTCAGCAGGCAGTGGTGTTCAGTTGGTGTGCTCAGTAGATGGTGCTCAACAAATATGTTCAGCAATGTGTTCAGCAAGTAATGTTCACCAAGTGTGTTCATCAGGTGGTATTGACAGGTGCTCAACAGATGGTCACACTCGTGGTTTTTCAATTCTGTGGTAATTCCCAAAGTTTCGAAACTTCAGAATCTGAGGAACATGAACGTTTAGAAGTCACTGTCTCATCTTTTGGTTCGGTCTCAGTTCAAAGGTTCATTGAGTAGAATTTCCAGACTTAATATAATAAAACACAAGAAAATCATATAGTGAAATTTTATAGTGTCATATGTAGAGAGAATAATGATGTATCGAATCACCCAGGTATGAAATCACCTAGGTATCGAATCACCAAAGTCTCGAATCACCAAGGTATCGAATCACCCAGGTATCGAATCACAAAGGTAACGAATCACCAAGGTATCGAAATACCTAGGTATCGAATCACCAAAGTCTCGAATCACCAAATGTATCGAATTAACTAGATCTCGAATCACCAATATGTCGGAAACACGAACCGTATCGAACGCAACACGACTGAAGTATGAGACAATCTTTGAAACCTGTCTCGTCCACTCACCCTCGACCACTACACTGTCTTCTCCTCGATGCCCAGGAGGTCACTGCGTCTCCCTCACACCCTCCCTTCCTCCCTCATGCCTCACCCCCCCCCCCCTTCACACCAGACAGACAGACGGACGGACGGAGGCAAGGACGTTATCATCTCTTTGCTTGTTGGGGAAGTTTTCTGATCTCATTCATCCTGTTTCGACTCACATCCCGAGCTTTCTATGTTGTTTTGTTATACTAGGGTGTGGTAGGGTGTGTTATAGGTGTGGGTAGGGTGTGTTATAGGTGTGGGTAGGGTGTGTTAAAGGTGTGGGTAGGGTGTGTTAAAGGTGTGGGTAGGGGGTGTTAAAGGGTGTGGTAGGGTGTGTTAAAGGTGTGGTAGGGTGTGTTAAAGGTGTGGGTAGGGTGTGTTAAAGGTGTGGGTAGGGTGTGTTAAAGGTGTGGGTAGGGGGTGTTAAAGGTGTGGGTAGGGTGTGTTAAAGGTGTGGTAGGGTGTGTGTTATAGGTGTGTTAGGGTGTGTTAGAAGTGTGTAAGTGTGTTAGAGTGTGGGTTTAGTTGTCTAGGGGTGTTAATAGGAGTGCGTTAGGGTGTGTTTGAGGGTGTGTTATGGGGTGTTTTAGGTTGCGTTAGGGTGTGTTTGAGGGTGAGTTTGGGGTGTATTAGGGTGTGTTTAGGGGTACGTTAGAGTGTGTTGGAGCAGGAGGTCTTCGGCAAGGAGGGACAAGTTGGCAACCCGCATCTTAGTGTTAAACCCACGCGCCCTCCTCGCCCACACCCGATCATTTGTGTGTGTGTGTGTGTGTGTGTGTGTTTGTGTGTGTGTGTGTGTTTGTGTGTGTATGTGTGTTTGTGTGTGTGTAAATTTATGTATATGAGTGTGTACGTGTAAATGTATATCTATATGCACACACACACACACACACACACACACACACACACACACACACACACACACACACACATTATCCCCGATACCAAGAACAAGAGAGAGAAAGGAAGCCACGATAGATGTGCCCAAAAGGTTTCCACTGAAGCCCTACCCTGAGGCTTCCTGGACCTGGCAGCCTTAGTCACCATAGTGAAGATTGTTACGTTCATGGGCAACTTACGAAGTAGTATTTTTCCAAACTTAATCCTAGCTGACCTGACCTGACCTGACCTGAACTGACCTGACCTGACCTAAACGTACTAAAAATAATAATAGGAAGCATTACATTACACACAGAGTTAATTACTAAACATGTCACCTTATCTTAACTATTAGAAAACACAGGTATAGTGATCCAACCTTGAAGATGTATTTTGGGAATAACTTGACTAAATTGGGTGGTTATTATGAGTCACGTGTGAGGTTGTTGGAGATGGTTAAGGATGGTTAAGCTTGTTAGGATGTTCTTGGTGGTGTCTGTCTCACTTATAGAATAGGTTGATGCTGGTACATGATTCTGCCTAGGTGTGTGTGTGTGCGCGTGTGTGTGTGTGTGTGTGTGTGTGTGTGTGTGTGTGTGCGTGCGTGTGTGCGTGTGTGTGCCTGCCTATTAGTTTATTCATCTCCCTATCTACTGTATATTATCTATCTGTCTATACATCTAGCTACCTATCTATAATTTAGGTTAGATTAGGTTAGATTAGGTTAGGTTAGGTTACGTTAGGTCAGGTGTTAATCTCTTAATCTAGAACACCTGTATGTACACGTCACACTCTCCACCATCTGCATCTCTTCTTCTTTATTCTCTCTTGTCTCATCTCTCTCCTTCCATTGGTCTTAATAACGTTAAATATAGATGAATAAGCCACAAAAAGCCAACTGTGTGGTGTGGGTTGGGGAGGGAGGGGGGTTGGGGAGGGTGGGTGGGGAGGAAGGCTGTGACAGGGAGAGAGCACAAGTGACCATCCTCAACACCTCTCTCTCTCTCTCTCTCTCTCTCTCTCTCTCTCTCTCTCTCTCCCCAATCACCTCATCCGTGCAGTTGACCACTTCTAACAGCTGGTACAAGTCATTGTTGGACGGCGATGAGCTTCACACACACACACACACACACACACACACACACACACACACACAGGAGCCCACATATCTAAGTAGCAGTATGCAATACGGTCCAGGACCTCTATGTAGCAACCCGCATCTTGCTGTTCACCTCTTCTCTGTGACACACACACACACACACACGCACACCCACCTGCTTGCTTGATTTTTATTTATCACGTAATAGCTTTAATAATTATATATGTGTGTGTGTGTGTGTCTAATCTAATCTTTGGGTAATGTGTGTGTGTGTGTCTGTCTGTCTTTGGGTGTGTGTGTGTGTCTGTCTGTATCTCTGTCTTTGGGTGTGTGTGTGTGTGTGTGTGTGTGTCTAATATTCAATGTGTGTGTGTGTGTGTGTGTGTCTGTCTGTCTGTGCAATATTTGGGTGTGTGTGTGTGTGTGTGTGTCTGGCTCTTTGGGTGTGTGTGTGTGTGTGTGTGTGTGTGTGTGTGTGTGTGTGTGTGTGTGTGTGTAACCTCTTAATTCGGTGTCATATATTTTTCGTGTTTGAATGTCTCAGTGAACGTTTCTTTGAGTAAACATACACGATAAGTATATTGACAACTCTCTCTCCACACACACACAATTCAATCTTAGTCCTGAACGATTCTAACATAATGACCTAAAAGGTAAACTAAATTAACTAATGCAGGTAAATAAAGGTAAAGTACATCTCATTAAGGTAGAGTCTTGACGTGAGTTTATCTCCAGAATGAGAGGAGGTGGATTGAAGGGGAGGAGAAGGGGGAGAGGTGTAGATGGGAGGGGTGTGAGGGGAGGGGTGTGAGGGGAGGGGTGATGTGAGGTGTGAGGGGAGAGGTGGGGATTTGATCAAAGAAGTGCCGCTCGTCTTTGCTTCACGTGGTTGAGCACTTGCCCCAGTGACCTAGTGCTGCCCCCCCCCTCCCTCCCTCACTCCCTCCCTCACTCCCTCCCTCCCTACTACAACCACTACACCTCCACAATAACCATCACCACTATCACCATCACCAACACCATAACACCACTATCACCATCACTACACAACACAACACCTCCACCATAACACTGTGACCATCACCACCACACAACACCACCACCATCACAACACCACCACACAACACCACCACACAACACCACCACACCACCAACAGACACAGATACAAGTACAGGTATAGATTGCAGGTCTTAATTACAGGTGTAGATACAGGTAATGATACAAATGTTTGATTACAGCACAAAAGCCACTGTGAATGAACCTAAGAGATTACTACCTCCTATTGGTGTAAATAATAAGGAAATGCGTTTTTCCTCGACTACTTTCAGAAAGGTATTTACATGTCACTTTGCCTTTCACCATCTGTGGCTGAGGAAATAGATGACGTGTTCTCCCTCTAAGGCGGGTGAAATATCGCCTAAACCTGTCAAGACGTGCAATGATATAATCCAAGATGGTGGACTTATAAACAAACCCAATATGAGCTAATGAGAGAAGGAAGGTGGGAGTGGCCTACTTCTCTCTCTCTCTCTCTCTCTCTCTCTCTCTCTCTTCTACTCTTGTTGGTGACATTGGTGGTGAGGATTAAATGCGGTGGTACAGTCTCAGTGCAATATTGATACCATTCTGACTACTGCATCAGCGCGTCAGATGCGTAGGAACCTCTGAAATTTTCCATCTTTGTGTAGCATTGTAAACTAGTCTCGTCTACAAATATTGGCAGGGAAGTGAAGAATAGCGTCTGGTCTTTTATTTATAAACAGCAACGGCCCCAGTACATTGCCCTGTGGAACATTACTTATCACGCCAGAACGTTCCCATAGAATTCAGTATACGTACCTACTAAATGCCTTGGCCCATAAACTCCACCAGGATCTGTGACCATACATACAGTACTTTCTCCAATAGCTGAGTCCTAACCTAAACCAGCGCGTGGCAGACCGTCTGAGTATAATATTCTTTAATAATTTACACACACTGCTGGTCAAACTCACCATCTTAAAATTCTTCTTGGAGTGGCGAGACTCTGTTTTGGATATAGGAGCCACATATGTTACTTTATTTTTCTCACAACTGTTAGGAATCTTTTGTTGGTCCATACTTCTGCAGATCTAGTTTTTTAAAAGGAGTTCTAAAAGCGCCTGTCAGTACTATCTTGACACTGTGGGTGGTACACTCTCAGGGTCAGGGCAGTTAAGAACTTTCTGAGAGCTCAGCATTCTCTGTTGTATCTGTACTTGTATTATTACATTATCTTCATCAGTAGTTTGTCAGGCGGTCGGTCAGGTCTCCATTACACGTTGGCAAGTACTGTGCATGTACTGGCTCTCTGCTGTACACTGTTGGCAAGTACTATGCATGTACTGGCTCCAGGATGTTTCTATACCTACACCAGTGTTGGTCAAGTCTGGTCTTGACTGAAGTCACACTCGGTGCCGTCACAACGCTCAGGCATATTGTTCCAACAGTTCACACTTCTCACTCCAAAAAAAATTTGCCCTGACAATTTTCTAAACTTGTGGCTTCTTCAACCTTAAATTATTACTCTCTGCATTGAAGACATATAATCGTCGTACTTAGCTTTAGTTTCCGTCAAATATATTTCGTTTTCTATAAATATGATTCTAAAGAAAATGAAAGTTTAGTGCGTAACTATAATAAATATATTAATAACCTTCATCTGGGTATTGTGGTTGATATATTCCGTAAATAAACTTTGGCTTTAAATCAAGGTTATACACTTGGTCTGTGTGTGTGTGCGTGTGCGTGTGTGCGTGCGTGTGCGCGCTCGCTCGTAGTTCTGGTGAGAGGGATGGAAGGAGGGATAGAAGAGACAAGTTGAGAAATATAACTACTTATTCATCTACATACATACATACATACATACATACATACATACATACATACATACATACATAGTTAATAGTAAGATAAAGAGATAAATATTTGAACAAACGGGACAAGAAACAAAGATGACAAAGTAAAAGGAGAGAGAGAGAGAGAGAGAGATATGCTGTAATCTTCCAAGAAAACTAACATAGTGTGGTCATTGACGAAGCTTGTAGGGTGCCCCCCCCCCTCTCCTCCCTCCAACCCACCCACCCTCCTTCCCTCCCTCCTCCTCTCTCCTTCCTCCCACCTACCTCCTTCCCTCCCTCCTCCTCCCTCTACTCCTTCCCTCCCCTCCTCCCCTCCCTCCTCCCACCTACTCCTTCCCTCCCTCCCCCTCCCCTCCTCCCCACCCCCTCCTTCCCTCCCTCCTCCCTCCCTTCCTCCCTCCCTCATTTCTAACAGTCACAGTTCTACGTTGCACCACACCACTTCGTTCTTCTTAGTACCTGTATTGTTACAGTGGTACAGTGTAAATGCAGTGGTACAGCATGAATACAGTTATACAGTCGTGATACAGTGGTATAGTATTGTTACAGTGGTACAGTGTAAATACAGTGGTACACAATTGTTACAAGGTACAGTGTAGGTACAGTGTAGATACAGTGGTACAGAATTGTTACAGTGGTACAGTGGAATTATATCGAATACGTTTCAGGCAATACAACGATGCAGGTACAGAGAGAGAGAGAGAGAGAATAATGCAACAGGTTGAAATATTCCGTCATACTCGTTCAATTTATTAAAGCCAGTACAGGTGAAATAATGGAACCCGTGACGTAACAACCTAACCTAACCTAAGCTAACCTAATCCCATTCCCTGAGGTAGGATTAGGGCGTTTAATCATCAGATCAAATAAGGTAAATGGTTAGGTGAGAGTTAATCTTTACGTGAACAGAAGAACAACACACGAGAAAGATCACCTCCTCCTCCTCCTCCTCCTCCTCTTCTACATAATACCTCTCTGTGTGGCGAATGAGGTTGACTGAGACACACACAGACACAGTGAGAGAGTGAGAAAGGTCCCTTGTTAACTATGAGATTATATAAGCCCTTACTGCTTTATATAATGGCAGTAGTGAAGAGGGAAAAAATATATACAGTACCTCGGATTTTTAGTGTAAATATATTGTATGAGTTTTTTCGTTGTTTAGTAAGTTTTTGCTCGGTTTTCGTTGTTTAGTAAGTTTTTGCTCGGTTTTCGTTGTTTTATTTATTCATGAATAGAAATATTTTGTATCGTTTGAGGAAATTATTTTTTTTTCGACAAACTCGAATGTGTGTGATCAGCTGTTGTCTGTTGACGTAAACAAATGGCGGGGAGAAGACGGTGGAGTTGTTGTTGTTTATTATGTGTTGTGGTTGTTGTTGTTGTTGTTTATGGAGCATATGACACAGCACTGAGCGAGAAATTAATAAACAAACATTTGAGAGAATCCTGAACCTAAACTAACGTGTCCGGGGTGTTAAACGTTCTCGGGGTACAAACGTTTGTACTTGAGCGTGAACGTTGTTGTACCCTTCACAGGTGGTAATTTTAATCCCGTAATGACGATAGACGCACAGCTGGTGATGATGATGGTCGTACAGGTGGCGCTTGTTGTCCAGTTGGTGACTTCTCCCCAGATGGTGACAGCTATAGTTACGGGACCCAAACTACCCGCCCGGAGCACCATCTCACCTGCTGGTAAAGTTAATCAACACCTTGTTCTCCCTGGATTAGTGTTAACTATGATTAACCTTTAACCACATCCATATTTTAATTCTGAGTTATAATGATTTAATTATAATGATAAATACAGCTTTTTTGGGGTGTTTTTATTCGTTTATTTTTTATGATTTTTTTTTGTACTTTTCAGAGATGGAGAAATGCAACGTGTTTCTCAAGGCAGCTTCCTCATTTTACTTACACTCCTTAAATCTCTCCTCACTCTCCCTCACTCCACCTACATCTCCTCCCTCACTCTCCCTCACTGCACCTACTCCTCCCTCACTCTTCCTCACTGCACCTACACCTCCTTCCTCACTCTCCCTCACTCCATCCACACTCACAGAACTTGCACAGAACATTACCGTGAAAATTGTTACAAGAACTAAGAACTACGATGTAACAACCAACACATCTTCACTACCACTATTACCCACCACAATCACTACATCGTCGCTACCAACACCACCACCTACCACAACCAACACATCTTCACTACCACCACCACCACCACCACCACCTGCCACAATCACTACATCGTCGCTACCACCACCACCACCTACCACACCAACACATCTTCACTACCACTATTACCCACCACAATCACTACATCGTCGCACCAACACCACCACCTACCACAGCCAACACATCTTCACTACCACCACCACCACCACCACCACCTGCCACAATCACTACATCGCTACCACCACCACCACCTACCACAACCAACACATCTTCACTACCACCACCACCACCTACCACAACCAACACATCTTCACTACCACCACCACCACCTACCACAACCAACACATCTTCACTACCACCACCAGCACTTACCACAATCACTACATCGTCGCTACCACCACCACCTACCACAGCCAACACATCTTCAACCACCACCACCACCACCTACCACAATCACTACATCGTCACCACCACCACCACCTACCACAACCAACACATCTTCACTACCACCACCACCCACCTACCACAACCAACACATCTTCACTACCACCACCAGCACTTACCACAATCACTACATCGTCACTACCACCACCACCACCTACCACAACCAACACATCTTCACTACCACCACCACCTACCACAACCAACACATCTTCACTACCACCACCACCACCTACCACAACCAACACATCTTCACTACCACCACCAGCACTTACCACAATCACTACATCGTCGCTACCACCACCACCACAGCCAACACATCTTCACTACCACCACCACCACCACCTACCACAATCACTACATCGTCACTACCACCACCACCACCTACCACAACCAACACATCTTCACTACCACCACCACCACCTACCACAACCAACACATCTTCACTACCACCACCACCACTTACCACAACCAACACATCTTCACTACCACCACCAGCACTTACCACAATCACTACATCGTCGCTACCACCACCACCTACCACAGCCAACACATCTTCACTACCACCACCACCACCTACCACAATCACTACAACGTCACTACCACCACCACCTACCACAACCAACACATCTTCACTACCACCACCACCACCTACCACAATCACTACAACGTCACCACCACCACCACAACCAACACATCTTCACTACCACCACCACCACCACCACAATCACTACAACGTCACTACCACCACCACCTACCACAATCAACACATCTTCACTACCACCACCACCACCACCACAATCAACACACTCACCACCACCACCTACCACAACCAACACATCTTCACTACCACCACCACCACCTACCACAATCAACACATCTTCACTACCACCACCACCTACCACAACCAACACATCTTCACTACCATCACCACCTACCACAATCACCACATCCTCACTACTACCACCACCACCACCTACCACAATCACCACATCCTCACTACTACCACCACCACCACCTACCACAATCACCACATCCTCACTACCACCATCCACCACACGAGGGTCTATTATACCACACACACTAATAACTACAACCACACAACTACCATCACTTGTTTACAAAGTTATTAACACGAAATACATAAGTCCCTCAGGTAAAAACAACATAGCTATTGCCACAACACTTACCAAACACACACACTCATCCAAACACACTCGCTTTACACACACCAAACACACACACTCATCCAAACACACTCGCTCTACACACACCAAACACACACACTCATCCAAACACACTCGCTCTACACACACCAAACACACACCCTCATCCACACCCACTCTCTCTACACCCTCATCTAAACACCCACCTAGAGACACACACGCCCTCACGCTGGCAGAATTGGGGCAAAACATCAAGATTATGATGAAAACCAAACTGCCTCAGTTAATGAACCCGGAAATAACAGAGCTGCTGAAAAAACGTAAGTCTGGTCTCCTATTACTTAATTCAGGGTCACGTAAGAGTTATATATGATTAGATAAGGTTCATGTTACAGTGAAAAATCTCTCTATAATGGACTTTCATTTCTTATAATAGTTCGTTAGATGAGGATTTCATATCTAACGGACCCTCCATATTACGTTCTTTCATCTCCTTATAGAGAGGGTTCACTATAATTGTCATTTAAGGTCAATTAAGGTCTTTTGAGGTCATTACCAAACACCTAACTCACTAATAACTGTACATGACCTAAAGATATACAGCACTAGTTAAGTTTGGTTTGGTTAGAATAGATTAGGTGACACACACACACACACACACACACACACACACACACACACACACACACACACACACACACACACACACACACACACACACACACACACACACACCCCATTAACGAAGCACCATCACTAACAGCACCATTCCTTCTCTAACCACACAGCATACTTACTACGAACCCGGGTCGCCCAGCGTAAATTAGGAGCCACTCTACAAGAGCCACTACCACCACCCTTGAACACCACCCGTCAGACTACCATCACCACCTGTCCTCTCCTGCACCTACAGCAGCTTCTTGAACACCTGAGCAAGACACTGGGGTTCATGCTGTCAATGTTGCCTCAGTCACTCGAGGAACTGGAAGAAGCTATGTGGAATGATCCTATACAGTATAATTTCTTCAGAGAGGATGGTATGGTTAACTGTTTTGGTGTGTGTGTGTGTGTGTGTGTGTGTGTGTGTGTGTGTGTGTGGATAATCACCCCACAATTGCCTGATGTCTAAAAATCCTCCGACCTACATAAAAAAACCCACATAAATATACATACATACATACAGACACACGTACTAATCCATCCTCCTCTTTTCCACAGGTCGAGTTATCTTAGACGTCAACAACTGTGTAGAGTGTTACGCTAAGGACCCAACTGGTAAATGCCGAGAGCTCTTTTTCTGTAAGGGGGGCGAGACGGTATACAGATCTATGTTTGCCCAAGCTGACCGAATAAGACGAATGAATGGGTAGTGACTCACCTGAATGTTGTGAGGTATAGTCAAGTCTCAAACTAAACTTGATCATCGTTCTATGCCCTGTCTGTTGTGTTGTCTATGTCAGTGTGATGATCGCTATGCTACACCTCAATTGTTTATTTCTGTATATCGTAAACAACACAGTGCGCACCTCATCTGTCTGTCTCCTCACTTGGATAAACACCGTCGAACACAGCTCTCCCGTCTCCTACACCGTCGAACACAGCTCTCCCGTCTCCTACACCGTCGAACACAGCTCTCCCGTCTCCTACACCGTCGAACACAGCTCTCCCGTCTCCTACACCGTCGAACACAGCTCTCCCGTCTCCTACACCGTCTTACAACTGTCTATCCGTCAACGCTAGACAGATATTGTATCCTCAAGCCATTGATGTTTGGCGAGACTGTCAACAGCTAACATCGTCATCAATATTCTTCTCTATGTTTATAATTTATTTTCTTTATGTCTATTGTTAATAAACATTCATAAAGGAAAAAAATATTAGTGTCTTTTATTTATTCTTCACTTGTTACGTATTATTATTATTATTATTATTATTATTATTATTAGTAGTAGTAGTAGTAGTAGTAGGCTAGTAGTAGTAGTAGTTTTTTATTCTTATTATTATTATTACTATCATTATTTTTACTTTTACTTGTACTTTACTTTTATTATTATTATTATTATTATTATTATTATTATTATTATTATTATTATTATTATTATTATTATTATTATTATTATCTCACTATATTAGAAACGTCAAATAAACGTGATTTCAATAAATAAAGCAATTGGCTTAAAATACAATTTCAAAAGCTCGTTCTATCTCCCAAGGAAAATATTTTGATAAAAAATTTTTAAATAAATGTTCCTCTGTTTTATATTAACAAATTACAATAAATATGATGTTCTAGATAAAAATAAGAATCCGTCTGCGATCCCAGCTACACGAACGTAAACAACTTCGTCCCGGATTCGTAAGATTCCACTACACGAACGTAACAACTTTCTCTGGGATTGAGGAAAATATCCAACAAACATTTTTTTTTATTACACACGTTCAAACAGACATCAGAAGCAACACAGTAATACACTGAGGACCACGATATACAGAGCCAAACAAAAATAATAACAATAGATTTCATATATAACAAAATCTGGATCTGTTTTTTTTTGGCACGACTGTTCAATCGAAAATATTATAATTTCTCACTCTAATATATAACATACAGGAACCTTATAATATATACCTGTGGTCTAATATTAATATAAAAGTATAAAAGTATAAAAAATAAGTCTACTTTGAGGATTGGAAAGTATTATATACCCTGTAAATGGATGTTACTCTTTGTTAATGACTTATGTTACCTTGGCTTAATACATCACGTAGACAGATAGACAGAAACAAAGATAGACAGACAGGCTGAAAGAAAGTGAGACAGACAGAAAAAGACAAAAACAAAGATGGACAGACAGACAGAGACAGAAAAAGACAGAGACAGAGACAGACTGACATACACACACACACTATACAAAAAGGTAATTCATTTGGTCTTGGTAACATTATCTGGTAAAACCTATATTAACATAAATATATAGTCTGTCATATACATATAGATGGCATGAAATATTAATAGATTCATATTTAACATTACATTACTAATTAATTATCACAGTTTGGGTTAATTCAATAGACAATGTTTAAATGGATTATGACAAATAGTGGAATAATAATAATAATAATAATAATAATAATAATAATGATAATTAATAATAATAATTAATAATGGTAATAAAAAAAATAATATTAATAATAAATAATGATAATATTAATGAAGTAAGTTCACTACAGCTCTATAAACTTCACATAACACTAATGAATAAATTTAGAAAAAAAAATAAAAAAATAATAATAGCTTAGCACACTCATCTATTTATTCCAAAACAAAAACACAGAAAATCAGCATAAACAACAAGAACAATAAGTGTAACTGGTTTAACTTTAAATAAACAAATAAATAAAAACATTAAACCCAGAGAATAGTGACTATAATAAAACTGAGTTGAGGCGAAACTTGACAGAAGGAAAAACAACAAACCAGTTTAATCACTTGAGTTTAAAACGTGTGTATGGTGACGACAAAAACACACAAACTGGTTTAATTTTGGCGCTTGGTGAAACGTTTGTACAATGACACTTAAAATACAGTACACGATAATAAAACTAGTTTGATCTTATATCTTCAGTGAAATAGTACCCTTTGTATTTAAGGTTTATTAGGCATAGGATCAATTAAGACTAGAGTCCATTAGAACAGGTCCACTAAAACATAACCCATTAGGAATGGGGGAGGGTCCATTGTATGCAGTGAACCACTTATATAAGGACCAGGGGGTATCTTATACAGCTGGTATACTGAGCAGATGGTTCACTAACTCAGGAGACAGATGGATGACCGTCTTTGTTCTGTAACTTCCTAGACAGATGGTTCAAAAGACAGACAGCTGGTTAACTTCAGAAAGCAGGTGGGTCACTGTCTTTGTTTTGGATGACCGAGAGAAACATTTTGCTGGCGCGTCTTGGTGTTTCCGTAGAGAGGGGCGGCAGTGTCTTGCTTGTGTGTCTCGGTGGACAAAGTACAACTGTTCCTGTTGCTCCCGCTGAAATGGCTGCTGCTTTGGCTGGGTGTTTTTGCGTCTCTAGAGGACTGTCCATCGCTCCTGTAGGTGGGGAAGAAGGAGGGAGAGGAGAGAACGATAGGTTTAGTAAATTGAAGTATTATTATTATTGTGATGGATGATGATGTTAATGAAATGAGGTGAGTGTGTGAATCATGAAACTGAGGGTATGTATAAAGCAATATCTCTTTCTTTCACTCACCATTATGGAAGAAGATGGCTGGGGAAGACTGAAGGGCGGGTCTCTCCTGTAGTGGCAGAGAGGGGAAACGACCAGAAGTCTTAAATGAGGTGTCCACCGGGTAGGAGTTCCTCTTCACGCTCATGATAACATCCCTTGTGTTCTTCTCGGGCTTGAAGAGGACGATGTAGACCTTCGGGAAGAACAGACACCCCAACTGCACGAAGCCTCTGGAGAACAATAAAAAAGACAATATTTCATCACCATTGCCACGTGAACTAGCTGTGAGGGTGACGTGTATATTTTGGACCTATAAAACAAAGATTCCTAATGGGTCCTGGTATTAATGGGTCCTGGTATTAATGGGTCCTGGTATTAATGGGTCCTGGTATTAATGGGTCCTGGTATTAATGGGTCCTGGTATTAATGGGTCCTGGTATTAATGGGTCCTGGTGTTTATGGATCCTGGTATTAATGGGTCCTGGTGTTAATGGGTCCTGGTATTAATGGGTCCTGGTATTAATGGGTCCTGGTGTTAATGGTCCTGGTATTAATGGGTCCTGGTGTTAATGGGTCCTGGTGTTAATGGATCCTGGTATTAATGGGTCCTGGTATTAATGGGTCCTGGTGTTTATGGATCCTGGTATTAATGGGTCCTGGTGTTAATGGGTCCTGGTATTAATGGGTCCTGGTATTAATGGGTCCTGGTGTTAATGGATCCTGGTATTAATGGATCCTGGTATTAATGGATCCTGGTGTTAATGGATCCTGGTATTAATGGATCCTGGTATTAATGGGTCCTGGTATTAATGGGTCCTGGTATTAATTGGTTCTGGTATTAATGGATCCTGGTATTAATGGTCCTTAATACTAATAGCTGAACCTTATATAAATAGATTAAAACAAAATCCTGTCATGACTTAAATGCTCTATAATGCCATAATAAAACTTGATCTAGATAGAGTGACTCAATCTTCCACTTAGGGTGACTAGAGGGCCGTAGACTCACCCTAGAGAGAGGAACATAGCCAGGGTGACGATTCTGATGTCATCTGAGGAACCCGTAGATAAGTAGAGAGGAACGAACACAAGCCAGATAAGACAGGTGGTGTAGTTAGTGAAGGCGATGTATCGAGCTTCGTTGAATCCGTCGGGACACTGGTTAACGAGCATATGGATTAACGAAGGTTTAACGAGATCCGTTTAAGTCGACATACTATAAATACTAGTATATTAATTGGTTTGGTTTGGTTAGATATTCAATTTATGGTCATACCTTAAGAAACAAATGATGGAGACAAAATGAAACATCAAAACCTACAGGTAAATTAATTGCTTAACTCACAGGTAAACCGATTCATTAACTTACCTTGCGTGTCTTAATGGCGTAGAGTGTACAGAGCAGCACCAATAGAGATGGATAAATCAGCCCCACAATATAGGTGTAGTCATCAAGACCTCCACAGATCCTGGTCCGGAAGTCTGAGGCCCTATCACACATGTACTTGATATCTGGATTGTGCATCAGTAACCAGACAACGTTGATGATCACCTCAACACTTACTAACAACGACACGATCACCACTTGGGAGAACGGTGACGTGAACTTGGCCTAGAAATTTGCAGAAGGTGAGATGAGGGAGGTAGGGGGGGTAGGGGGGGTGGGGGGGCGGAATTTTAGTACATGTATGTATATTGTTTGTATACTTGTACCGTCTGTAAATGAAAATAAATCAAAGTAAATTTTATATGACAATGACGATATTATTGCATCTCTCTCTCTCAACACGACCCTGGCACAGTCATCAACACCTCACCTTCTGGAGACTTTTGTGATATTCTGCTAAAAATCCCTCGAAATCCTAAAGTTGGTCTTGGTGGAGATGGCGGCGTAGCAGACGGTGTAGATGAAGCCGAGAAGAACCTAGTGAGGCCACATGTCATCCGGGAGGGCGGCGCCACGATCACGAAGCTCATGACGAAGGAGAAGAAGATTCCCCCTAGCAGGATGTAGGAGAGTTCCCTGGAGGAGGCTTTGATGACGGGAGTGTCCAAGTGTACCCAGAAGATTACGCCGACGAGGACCGTACTAAAGATACCTGGAGGTGGAGAAGAAGACGTTAGGAGAGAGAGAGAGAGAGAGAGAGAGAGAGAGAGAGAGATGCTGCCCCAGACTTAGCGAGGGTCAGTTATTGTAAGAAGGTGCAAAGATGCTGAAAAAAGGGCTGGGTAAATAAGACAGAGTAAAAAAAGAAACAGACAGAAATTCAAATAGACAGATAGAGACAGACAGACAGATCTTAAAACCGTACACAACTCACCTATACTAGCGAAGGCCAGAGAAGTTATAGCCCACCGATTTTTATAGTCGATAAATTTCTCCTCCTTGTCGACACATTTTTCCTGTCCCACTTCAGGCTTCATACACTCACCACAGTCAACACACAGCTGGGTCGTGGTGTTTAGGTACTGGTATGACTGACAGTTTTTACAATACCAACAACACTTGTCTGTCATCTGTTGTGAGGGGTAAATAAATGAGGTTATGACGTATGCCTGATGACGCATTTATAACGTATAATTGATGACTTATGACTCAGAACTGATAATTTATGACTTATAATTGATGACTTGTGATACATTTTTTTTCTTATGATTGACTTATGACTCACAACTAATGACTTATGACTCACAACTGATGATTTAATTCACACTTATGACTCACAACTGATGACTTATGACTTACGAGTATTTTTGCTTGACCCGGCTTACAGGGAATCCCACAAGAAGACTCTGGGAAATCTTGGGAGTCTCTGTATTTCACTGAGTCCATGTCTAGGTGTAGTTCTGCCGTAGCTCCTGTAGTATCTGTAGGAGGTGTAGTGACTGAGTAAGGAGGGGGTGGTGGTGTTTCACTCTCTCTCTCTCTCTCTCTCTCTCTCTCTCTCTCTCTCTCTCTCTCTCTCTCTCTCTCTCTCTCTCTCTCTCTCTCTCTCTCTCTCTCTCTCTCTCTCTCTCTCTCTCTCTCTCTCTCTACTTACTGGTGTAGGTTCCCACTTTGGTCCAGCTGTAGGCGTAATGGTCGTCATGTTGGTAGTTGAGAACACTGTACCTCGCCGGACCTGATCCTGACGAGACGAACCTGAAGGTGCTGTTACTTACGTCTGTAGGGGGAGAAAGAAGGAGTGAGTGGGTGAGTGAGTGAGTGAGTGAGTGAGTGAGTTAATAGTGAATGAGAAAGATGGAGACAGACAGACAGACAGACAGACAGAAAACTCCAACTACAGTACCTGGAAATTGAACGTTAAGGAGGTGATTGTAGAGGTCCTGGCCGTGTATGTGACCATTATGGACCATGGCCTCACATAGTCCCTTTCTACCCTTACACTTGTCCTCCCACATGGTGTGTAGAGCGTGGGCGAAGGCGATGACGGAGTCGCGAACGAAATGTAACCAAGGTACTTGTCGGTAGCTGCCAGTGCGAGGGAAGGGAAGGTTTAAATGTTTATATACCTGTACTATCTAGACACATTGTTTATATACATGTACTGTCTATATACATTTTAAGCTATATACATCAATTGTGTACAGTATACACCTCTTGATCACTAATTATAAACCTGTGTGATGAGGGAGGAATGACCTACTTCTCACCGACGGAGGGGCAGGTGGGGGCGTCGAGAGCACAACCAAGATGCTGCCAGTACTCAGTGAACCACGGGTTGCGGGTGTTGGTGACAGGGGTGAGGTTGGTGAAGTATTCGTCAAACCCCGGGAGTGACCTGATGAGGGGCTGGACTGAGATGGCGCCTTCTGCTACTGCTTCAACGTTCTGGTGGGAGGAGAGAAAGATAGTTGTTTGAGAGACTTTATTGAGATAGAGAGAGAGAGATAAAATGGAAGAGGGAAAAGGGGAAAGAGAAGGAGTTTATGGAGATTGAGAGAAAAAGAGAGAAAAGGAGATAGTTGAGAAAGTTTATGGACATAGAAAGACAGAGAGAGAGAGAGAGAGATATTGGGAGTTATTTTATCTTTCGTCTCTGTAGTATCCATGTGTGAGATAATGTTAATCTCTCTCTTGTCTCCTTCTCATCCTTTACTCCCTCCCTCCCTGCCACCCTCTTCCCTTCCACCATTCTTCCCTCCTCCCCAACCCTTCCACCCTCCTTCCCTCTTTCTTCCTTTCCTCTCACTTCCCCCCCCCCACTTCCTTCTCTTCCTCCCCCCCTGCGTTGCCTACCATCAAAGACGAGGAACTCCCACCGTCAGAGCCAAGCCAGAGGAATCGATTTTGTTGTCCACGAAGTCTGACTGTTTCAAGTGAGTCCCCAGCGCTACTGCCAGCGAATACTTTTTACCGTCTTCACTGTAACGGGTACAGGTTATTAATGAGAGATACAGCGGCAGAGTAGATACAGCACTCATTTTATTCTATACGGGTACACTAGTTTGAACCCCACCACCCACCAATCTATTCACCCCAAGGCGCCCTTAGTCCACCATTCTGTGTATGGGTGCGTATTCAGTGTGGTGTAGTTTTATAATAATTTTGAGCTACGCACACACACACACACACACACACACACACACACACACACACACACACACACACACACACACACACACACACACACACACACTATATATAAACTATTCTAAAGTAGAAGTTATATTCTAACCTGAAAACTTGCCATGATTATTACTTTATATTTATACAAGTAATATAAGTAAAACAGTTAAGTATAATACTTAAAGGTGTATCATTGTGTACTTAAATGCACTGTAAGTATGAATCAAATTAATATCTAGCAATTTAACCACAATCTTAAACAAAATAACCACAAACCAGCACAAATTAACCCTAACATCAGCATGGCCATGAGTCACCTACCATTAACCCAGTCTGTCAACGGGAGAACTTTAACCACGAACGAGAAACTACTTACCATTAGCCTTTCCCTTGATCAAGGCGGTCACCACTCGCTTGTAATCGTCTTCAGAGTCGTCGCTAGAGAGTCTATGATGTGGGGTAGGGAAGCACACGTTGTATTCAGAGGCTTTCTTCAGGAGCTGGTGAAAGCCTCCCTCTCCATACTCCCCGCTGCTGTACACGATGCTGGCGTAGGTCCATTTGAAGTCCCTGTTTGAGATGGGTTAAGTTAGGTTAGGTGATGTGGATGATGGGTGTGTGTGTGTGTGGGGGGGAGGAGCTGTGTGTGTGGGGGGAGGGAGGGCTGTGTGTGGGGGGAGGAGGCTTTGTGTGGGGGAGAGGTGTGTGAGAGGAGGGCATGGGGGGAGGGAGGTGTGTGTGTGAAGGAGGAGCTGTGGGGGAGAGGTGTGTGTGTGTGTGTGAGGAGGAGGAGCTGTGTGTGAGGGGAAGAGGTGTGTGTGTGGGGGGAGGAGGTGTGTGGGGAGAGGAGGTGTGTGGGGGAGGAGGTGTGTGGGGGAGAGGTGTGTGTGTGAGGGAGGGCTGTGTGTGGGGAGGTGTGTGTGTGTGGGGAGGAGGAGGTGTGTGGGGAGAGGTGTGTGTGTGAGGGGGAGGAGGTGTGTGTGTGTGAGGAGGAGCTGTGTGTGGGGAGGAGGTGTGTGGGGAGAGGAGGTGTGTGTGTGGGGGAGGAGGTGTGTGGGGAGAGGTGTGTGTGTGGGGAGGAGGTGTGTGGGGATAGGGTGTGTGTGTGTGTGAGGAGGGCTGTGTGTGGGGGAGGAGGTGTGTGGGGAGAGGAGGTGTGTGTGTGTGTGGGGAGAGGTGTGTAGGAAGGTATGTGTGTGGGGGGAGGAGGTGTGTGGGGAGGTGTGTGTGTGGGGGAGGAGGTGTGTGGGGAGAGGTGTGTGTGTGGGGAGGAGGTGTGTGGGGGGAGGTGTGTGTGTGGGGGAGGAGGTGTGTGTGAGGGAGGAGTGTGTGTTTAGTGCACATAATGCTTGTTGGTGTGTTTGCTGAGCTGTATACCTGCATGTTAAACCAATTATGAACTTGTACAACGATTTTACTGACTATTTTATATATCTTCTTGTCTTTTTTTGTACAAACTTCAAATTAATTTCTATTACATATCCTTCGAGATGTATTATGCAAAAAAATATATTGACTCACTGAAGGACACGTAGGATGGCCTGTGCCTGGGTGGTATCAGAGGGCACAGTCCTTAGGAAGAAGGGATAGCGGTCCTTGTTGCTGAGAGTTGCAGAGGTGCTGAGATAACTGATCTGAGGCAACTCTATTACTCTCAGCACACTGGCCATCTGTGTAAAAAAAATCATTAGTTTTGGGGGAAAAAGTCATTCATAAGAACTTGAGATACGTTGGTGTTAAAAGTCATAATCCAGTGTAATTTTCTGTCATTTTGCCACACCTACCATGGGAGAGGAAGCCAGCGCCTAGTCTCAGTTTCCTAAATAAGTTGAAATTTGTTTTTCTTGGGACTAACACCGGATGCGTTAACTTCTAAAACAGTTAAGTGACTACACGGTTCTATAAACAGATATATTTCCCCATACCGTTAAGTGGGTCATTGTTATTGATGTTTTTGTTGTTATTAACTGCCAACTAAACAGAATAATTGGGTGAATTTATAGCATCATACCGGTCTTTATTTCCGTATTAAAAATATGTATCTCGTAATTTTACACAATTCTAAGACATTCTTCTTGTTATTTCCACCGGAAATTAAGGATAACCGAAATATTATTTTTTCATGTTTATTACTTTCGCTCAGTCACAAGTGTCGCCAAGATTTGTTTACTTATGGGGGAGGTGGTCTGACCCCTGCTCACCGTCGCTCCCAGGGTAGAAATGAATATCACATTCGTTCGAAACTCATCAAAATACATAGGAAAAACCTATCTTTACTATCGAAATAAAAATTGGTGTGATAAAATAAATTGACAGTTTATTCTAGTAACACACACAGTCACAGTATAATATAACCATCAGTGTTGCTACCTGAGGATAAATGACTGCCTGAGACTTGTGTGTAAGTGTGTATAAATTTGATGGAAATATGTTAGTTACCCATAACCATTAGTGCTTTGGTAAAATAGAAAACTTGAATAAGGGAAACTATGCTAATAAACACTATTTTGCCTCCCTGGTTAAACTTTAGATATTTCTATACATACATTAAATAAAAAACAGATTTTATGATGAATAAAATCCACAAAGTGTGATGATAATAATAACAAATATAATGAAGAAAGTTTTAGATATTTATAATAACTTTACGTAACAGTACTTCAAGTAATATAGTTGCGAAATTTTAAAACCACAAAAATACAACTTTAAAGAGAGACAGTGAGCTGTAGGAGTGACTCACGCATCTGGACTAGAGAGAGAGAGAGAGAGAGAGAGAGAGAGAGAGTGACTCACCTGTACTGAGACTGACGACTGCTGACCACCTATCACACCCACCACCTTGTCAAACTCACCGCCGCGGTAGGTCGGGGCGCTGCCGTCACCACACGTAAACTCTGATTGATGGTACTTGTTATGACCAGCCAGATACCCTGAGGTCATACCAAGGTCAAACAGGGAATTAGGTTCAGATAATGACACACTAGCTCTCAGACAAAATGATACAGGGTGACACATTATGATACAAACATGAACACGTACAGAGTGTCATATATGGGCATGTGTACTGTAGATACAGTTTTGTGCTGGACAGGATGGGGCTTTGTGTGTTATCTGGTCAGGAGGCCATCCAGGTGTGTGTGTGTGTGTGTGTGTGTGTGGGTGTGTGTGGGTGTGTGTGTGGATGGATGGGTGGGTGTGTGTGTGTGTTCACGTACCTTTAATAAACCCTAAGGTCTGATTCAGGGCTAAATTTGGGGCATTACAGGAGTCCATGACGAGGGCACCGAGTTTGACCCCTGGTAAGAGGTCAGGGTCTTCGTTGATCTGGTCTAAGGTGTACAGCATGGCCTCCAGTGGTTGGATTCCCTCCTCATCCTGGGGTCAGGTCAAAGGTTAGAAAGGGCACACACACACACACACACACACACACACACACACACACACACACACTTCACTTAAATTTCTCAAAGACTCTTATTTTCTTGACTAACTGGAAATATAAGAACTATGTGACAGGGTAGAGTCTCACTGCAATTTATACGCCATGATTGTTACATATCTGAGCCAATTAACCACGTATTATTTTCACCAATTAAGAGTCAGTGAGAGTTCGTCGGAATGTCTAATAGTTACGGAACATCTAAAGATTAAACCTCGACTTATTCCACTTGATGCTTAAGTACCCTAACACTACCTAGGGGGTGTTTAGATAGGATAGGATAGGATATTTAACCATCAGGAGATATAAACTAGGGTGTCTAATTTTCATGTGATCCGTAGTACCTGTCCTTTACACCTGTATATGATAAATAACAATCTTAAAACTTACCTGTAACTCACCACACACATTGACTCCCGTCGCTACGTCTCGTTGTCTTGTGTGTATAGGAAACAGCGCCCCCAGCAGTATGTTGGCGTCCTTGGGGTAAACCAGCGACTGCCCCAATGTGTTGTCTGGAGTAGTGGTTACCGCAAGGGCTGGAGAAGGACCTACCACGATCCATAATCCCAGTACCAGTGTCAGAAGGAGCGATGGTGGTGATGGTGGTTGTTGCTGTTAAGTGTGAAGAAGGGAGGTAGTATGAGCGAGTGTGTATGAGAGGGGGGAGGGGGAAGGGGTGGGTGGTGGGGGGTTCGAGGGGCGGGGGGGAAGGAAGTTAGACCTGACAATGAGCTGTACTTGTGGCTTCTTTAACCTAACCTAACCTAATCTAATCTAATCTTTTTATACAGTATCCTATGAAACTCATCACACACACACACACACACACACATAAATACACAATCACATAATTATAACTGGCTGGTATTTCAATTTTCAGGTACACACATACAGTACACGCACACACCTTCCCACATATTTCCTGTCTCCCACGATCTCTCTCTCTCTCAGCCACACACCTCTCTATGACTCCCAGAGAAGGCATGTCCAATCCAGCACTCACAGGACAAGGAAGTAATGACTCACACCTGACGCTTCCCTCCCACTGTTTACACCACCTCACCTGGGCAGTGGCAACGCCGTGACGTCATTCGGGGAACCCCCTTCCGTACAGTCACCTTTTTCACCTACAATCGCGTCGTTACATACGCTATATAGTCCCTACCACACGTTCAGATTGCGTAATAAACCTTCTAATTCACTATAGCAGTGTTTGAACTGTAGTGGGGAACTGTGATTGTTGTTTATTAAGGGGGAGTTGTTTCGTCGTCCGTCAGGCAACGAGGTGGATTAAGAAGAAGTTGTCGTACAGTAGGTAATGACAGGTAACGAGACGGAAATGAAACATACTTGAAATATGTTGAGAATTAAATTTACTTAATTATTTTACCGTTTATTACCAAGGGCGGATCCAGGGAGAGTTCTGGAGGTCCGGACCACATCCCCCCCCCCCCTCCCTTTAACCAGAAAACTCTAATATCTTTTCTTTAATGCAGTATTGTACTTAGACATTTTTGTAGAGTAAAAAGTAAGTACTACTAACCTCAGAATACCTCCTAATATCAATGGCCTCAAAATAGTCATAATATTGGACAGTTATTAAGACAAATTCTTGGAGGTTTACAGCTGGGTGGGCTCGCTGTTCACCCACCATAACTTATTGGACCCTAGTTTTGTTATTCCTGGATCCGCCCCTTGTATTATTGTCTCTTATGGTTAACTCTGATTATATTCACGTGTCTCTCTCCTTCTACTTTATTATGATTGTGTATGTCTCTCTGTCTCTCTGTCTGTCTGTCTCTGTGTCTCTGTCTGTCTGTCTCTGTCTGTATGTCTCTGTCTGTCTGTTTTACTTTACTCATCAAGGTAACTCCTGTAATAAAGCCACGTCTTATAATAATCTTTCTCTCATTCCATCTCTCTTTCATCGTCTCTCTCTCACTTTCTCTTACTGCCTCTTTCACTGTCTCTTTGTATCTCACTCTCTCACTATCTCACTATCTCTCACTGTCACAAGATCAAGAAGGGCACCAAGAAAGGATGTTACTAATATAGCCTTGAGTAGTCTCTCTCTCTCTCTCTCTCTCTCTCTCTCTCTCTCTCCTAGTCTAGTCTCGTCTAAAACCTAACCTAACCTAACCTAAACTGAAGATTAACCCCAGCTTATTTCACCTGAAGATTAGCCTAACCTAAGCTTCGAGTGCTTAATCATCAGGTGAAATAAGCTGATGGAGGGCTAATTTGCAGGTGATCCAAGACATCGCTGAAGCTTTCATCAGCATTATATCCTTTACAGTTTACATATAAAGCTTAATAGCTAAAACTGGATACTAAGCTGTTTGTTGACTTACCATTGTGTTCAGAAGTCTTCAGCCGTGTTCAGCAGTGTTTAGCCGTGTTCAGCAGTGTTCAGCCGTGTTCAGCCGTGTTCAGCAGTGTTCAGTAGTGTTCAGCCGTGTTCAGTCACTGTTTCTAGAGGACCTCTCACTATGAACTGTTATTATCACTTTGAACAAACACTTTTATTTGTTATTTTCACTTCTCAATGTGTTAATAAGTTCACTTGGGAGTTTTGAACAAAGTTATAAAAAAGTTTGAATATTTTGGAACCTTTGTATAGGAGAAATATAAAATTAATATATATTTTCTTGTTTTAACATAATTTTACTGTGTTTGTTTCCCTAATGGCCATGGCCACCTGTGGCCACCTGGACTCATGCACACTAATGGCCATGGCCACCTGGACTCATGCACACTAATGGCCATGGCCACCTGGACTCATGCACACTAATGGCCATGGCCACCTGGACTCATGCACACTAATGGCCATGGCCACCTGGACTCATGCACACTAATGGCCATGGCCACCTGGACTCATGCACACTAATGGCCATGGCCACCTGTGGCCACCTGAACTCATGCACACTTAATTGAAAGATCATGAACGTTTACACCCAAAAATTGCACATGACACAAAAACGTCCATGATACAAAAACGTCCATGATACACTAACACGCTCGTGGAAATAAAACGCTCATGAAACACAAACTTGCACATGAAACAGTTGTGTACATGAACACTAAAACGGTCATGAACACTTAAACGTACATGAAAATAAAACGCACAGGAAACACTAAAACGTACATGAACACTGAAATACACATGAGCACTAAAACGCATATGAAAATAAAACTCACATGAGCACTAAAATGTACACGAACACTAAATCGTACATGAGACATTAATACGCACATGAAACAGTAAAACGTACAGGGAATATTAAACGTACAAGTGACACTAAAACGCACATGAAACACTGAAACGTACATGAAACACTAAAACATACATGAAACACTAAAACGTACATGAAACACTGAAACGCACATGAAACACTAAAACGCACATGAAATACTAAAATGTGCCCAGTAATAATAATAAAACAAAAATCACATATCTAAAATTTCCCATAATAATACTGTTCACTTCTAAGTCACTTTAGCACCACACACACACACCTGTAATCTTCAATAACCCAAATAAATGCGTAATTATTTCAGGCTCGTATGACCCGCTGCCCGTCTACACTCGGCGACCTCAGACGAGCGAATGACAGTGAGTCGACGAGAGGCGGGAGGGTAGGGTACTGGGGTAGGGCAACGAATGAGGAGAGATTGAGGGAGGGAGACAGAGAGGGCAGGAAACTGAGGTAGTATAAGGGAGAGAGAGAGAGGAGATAATGAGATGGAGAAACGTAAGATAAAAGGTAATTTAGCAAGAGCCATATAGAGTTGAGACACAGCAGGGAGGAGGGAGGGCGGCGGGAAGAGCACCAGGCCAAACAGCTGACTCAACTCGACATCCTCAGCGGCTAGCGTCCGGTAGACCTTATTTTCCCCCCCCAGGACAAACAACAACACTTCCCATTCTTCCCCTTTCCTTCTCCAATTAACAAATAAAGCATTATATAAACGACTACCACACCAAGTTAAATTAAATTACACTCCTAAAAGAAACTGTAGTCTACCAAATGGATCTAGAATTATTTAGTAGAAAATAGTAAGCTAAGTTAACGTTATAAGACTGGCTGACGTTCATCCTAGATTTAAGAAGAGTTGTATCCGGACTCTCCCAAGGCGTAATGCTGTGTATAAAATGTTTGGTTCCATAAGGTACATTTCTTAAGATGTGTGTGTGGTAATAGTTGGCTTTGTGTTGTGCTTTGTCCAGGTGCAACACGTAGGAGAGAGAGAGAGAGAGAGAGAGAGAGAGAGAGAGAGAGAGAGAGAGAGATAACTGAACCTACCTGCTCCTTTCTCTCTCTTTCTCTCCCCTCTCTTTGCCTTCCTACTTGCCTTCCCCCCTCTCTCTCTCTCTCTCTCTCTCTCTCTCTCTCTCTCTCTCTCTCTCTCTCTCTCTCTCTCTCTCTCAATGTCACACACTGGGTTTTAATGTCAGTGCTTTCCCCTTGGTCTTCCGTCGCTATTTCCCTGAATTTTAAACATTAAGCTCAAACAAAGTATTGACGTGTGTGTGTGCTGGAGACAGGAGACTGATATCAACAGAAAGAAAGATAGAGAGAGAGAGAGAGAGAGAGAGAGAGAGAGAGAGAGTCTATGTTATGTTTCTGCTAAGTGTTGAGCGCTGAGGTGGATTGGGCTAACCACCATTACCACAACCTCTACGTCAAAACTACCACTACTTGTAGACTAGCCCACTATAACAACCACTACTACTAGACTATCCCACAACAACCACTACCACTACTACCACACTCCCACCATCACTACCACACTCCCAATCCATCACTACCACACCCCACCACCACACCACCACACACCACTACCACATTCCCACCATCACCACTCACACCCCCACCCATCACTACCACACTCCCCACCTCACTCACCACACCCCACCGTCACTACTCACACTCCCACCGTCACTACCACACTCCCACTCACCACACTACCACACCACTACCACACCCCACCATCACTACCACACCCCACCATCACTACCACACCCCAAATTCATCACCACCACCCCACCATCACTCTCTACCACAATCTCCACCATCACTACCACACCCCACCACCACTACCACACCCCAAATTCATCACTACCACACCCCACCATCACTACCACACCCCACCATCACTACCTCACCATCACCACACTCCCACCATCACTACCACACCCCACCCTACCACACCACCACACCACCACCACCCCCACCATCACTACCACACCCCACCACCACACCACCACACCACTACCTCTCACACCCCACCACACCACCACCACCACACCCCACCACACCACCACCACACCCCCACCCACACCACCTCACCACAACCACACCCCCACCTCACACCACCTCATCACCACACTCCCACCACACCACCACACCACTACCTCACACTCCCACCACACCACCACTCACTTCACACTCCCACCACACCACTACCATTGATCTCCACCACACCACCACACCAATACCACACTCCCACCACACCACTACCACACTCCCACCACACTCCCACCATCACTACCACACTCCCACCATCAC
>NW_024713129.1:13939544-13999544 GCF_018991925.1 Homarus americanus
GGTCACCTGTGTTATCTTGGCCACCTGTGTTATCTTGGCCACCTGTGTTATCTTGGCCACCTGTGTTATCTTGGTCACCTGTGTTATCTTGGTCACCTGTGTTATCTTGACCACCTGTGTTATCTTGACCACTGTGTGTCTTGCCACCTGTGTTATCTTGACCACCTGTGTTATCTTGACCACCTGTGTTATCTTGGCCACCTGTGTTATCTTGGCCACCTGTGTTATCTTGACCACCTGTGTTATCTTGGCCACCTGTGTTATATTGGCCACCTGTGTTTATCTTGGTCACCTGTGTTATCTTGGTCACCTGTGTTATCTTGGCCACCTGTGTTATCTTGACCACCTGTGTTATCTTGGCCACCTGTGTTATCTTGGCCACCTGTGTTATCTTGACCACCTGTGTTATCTTGGCCACCTGTGTTATATTGGCCACCTGTGTTATCTTGACCCTATTGTTATCTTGACCACCTGTGTTTCATATGTAAATGATAATCGATTGCTTTAGTGTGTCGGATCAATTAATAATAATAATACTAATAATAATGTGAGTATTATTTTTATTAATACACCTGGAGTCTATGGTACATAATTTGAACTCGGCAATTCTTCATATACTCTCTCTCTCTCTCTCTCTCTCTCATCAGATATTGTAAAGTAACTTACCGTTGTGACTATGACATCATAAGTGTGGGAGGAGCCTCTGCTGTGACGTCAGAATACATGCGCGGGTCTGGAACTGTGACGTCAGCAACGGGGGCCAAGGTGTGACGTCACTGCCCTGGATGACACAGGCTCACCCTTAACCCTTCACCCTTAGAGGTTAATAATAATATGTAATGGAGATTAAAGTTAATTGGAGGGAGGTAGGAAGGAGGGGGGCGTGGATAAAGGTGAAGGAGGGAGGGGAGGAGTGGATAAAGGTGAAGGAGGGAGGGGAGAGGTGGATAAAGGTGAAGGAGGGAGGGAGAGTGGATAAAGGTGAGGAGGGAGTGAGGGAGAGAGAGAGTGGATAAAGGTGAGGGAGGGAAGGAGGGAGAGAGGAGGGAGGGTGTTGATTAGGTGAGGGAGGGAGGAGTGGATAAAGGTGAGGGAGGGGAGGGAGGGAGAGAGGGAGTGGATAAAGGTGAAGGAGGGAGGTGAGGGAGAGAGGGAGGGTGTTGATTAGGTGGGGAGGGAGGAGTGGATAAAGGTGAAGGGGAGTGAGGGAGAGGGTGGATAAAGGTGAAGGAGGAGTGAGGAGAGAGGAGGGTGTTGATTAAGGTGAGGGAGGGAGGAGTGGATAAAGGTGAGGGAGGAGGGAGGGAGAGGGAGGAAGGGAGGGAGGGAGGGAGTGGATAAAGGTGGGGAGGAAGGGAGGGAGGGAGGGAGGGAGGGAGGGAGGGAGGAGTGGATAAAGGTGAGGGAGGGAGGGGAGGGAGGAGGGAGAGGGAGGAAGGGAAAGGAGGAGTGAGGGAGGAGGGAGTGGATAAGGTTAGGGAGGAGTGAGGAGGAATGGATAAAAGTGAGGGGAGGAAGGGAGGGAGGGAGGAGTGGATAAGGTGAGGGAGGAGGAGGGAGGGAGGGAGGGAGGGAGGGAGGGAGGGAGTGGATAAAGGTGAGGGAGGAAGGGAGGAAGGGAGGGAGGAGGGGAGTGGATAAAGGTGACGGAGGGCGTGAATAAAGTAGGGGGAGAGGAAGGGAGAGAGGAGGGTATGAGAGAGGATAAAGGTGAGGAGAGAGGGAGGAGGGACCTGGAAAAGAACCAGCCTTTGAGTTGTACCTTGACCATGTCTGTACAGGTGATGGTGTCTCTCTCAGTGTATGAGTCGTCCAGGTGACCATGGGTCCTCAGGTTAATTAATATGGGCGGAGGAAGTTAGCAGAAGGTTAAAATCCCAGTCTGGAGTGCTGGAAAGCGAGGGCCTGGCCGTGAGCAAGAGGGAGGGTGTGCCGAGGTGGTTTTCCAGAATGGAGTACAAGATGACGCTCAGCGGTTCCCTTTATATTTATTTCATGCAGCGTCTTGGAGTTAAGGCAGGGCTCCCTATCCTGTATTATCCTCTGGGGGGGGAGGGATGCCCTGCAGCTAGGAGGAGGATGAGGGCTAGGAAGGGTAGAGTGAGGGGAAAAGAGACAGGGATGGAGGGAGTTGGTGGCGGTGTGTGGCAGCCTGCGTGATGGCGGGCGGCCGTAGCGGCAGGTAGAGGTGGCTTGCACTAGCCAGGTGCCACCAGGACGTCGTGACGGACACACCTGCTCGCGCGCTCTCCTCGCCTCCCACCTCACACTCCTGCAGGACTCTCCAGCTTCCCGTGTCGTCAGGAGTGGTGATCACCTCCCAAGACACCTACACGGCCCGGCGTGAGGATACCGTAAGCCGATATCATAACAGTGAGATGGTGTGAAACGCTATTGAGAGGAGGAGGGGAAGGATGGGGTGGGTAGGGAGGGAGGGAGGTGTGAGGGAGGATGTAGGAGGCTCGCCCCTTCTCTCCCTCCCTCCCACCTGTGCTCCGCTCGTTATGTGTTCCCTAAGGGCTCTGCCACACTCAGAAAATCTATGGGAAGAACGGTGAAGACATCAGTGAAGACCACTGCACCAGTCACCTCGTCTCCACCATGGTGATATTATTACACCTCAACCAGGAATGGTTTGTGGTGGTGATATGGCGGTAGTGGTAGTACAACACTATGGTGGTGATAGTGTGAATAATGGTTGTGGTGGTGGGTGGTGGTGATTGGTGATACTGGTGGTGGTGGTGGTGGTTGTGGTGGTGGTAGTGGTGGTTGGTGATACTGGTGGTGGTGGTTGTAGACAGATTGGTGGTGATAGTGGTAGTTGTAGTGGTGGTAATGGTGATCATGATGGTGATGGTCGTAGTGGTGCTGATGGTACCGGTGGTGCATCATTGTGGTGGTGGTTGTGATGATGGTGGTAGCGATAGTGGTGTGGTGGTGGTATAGCGACAGAGGCTGAACGCCAGTCTTTCGTGTTCGACAGAGTGGCGAACGATTCTATAATAATATCACCTAGACCATTACGCTTCCACCACCTACAACCACCACCCACCATACCCTAACACCATCACATACCCTACCACCATCACCATACCCTAGCACCATCACCATACCCTACCACCATCCCACCCTACCACCATCACCATACCCCTAGCACCATCACCATACCCCTACCACCATCACCATACCCCTACCACCACTACCACCATCATCACCTACCACTAACACCACTGACCTAATCTAACCTAACCTAAATTGCCACCTTAAAGTGACTTAACAGACCAACCGGCTGTTTGCTTGACCTACTTGTTAGGTTAGGTTCAGGTTCAAGGTTCAGGCTCAAGTTTCAGGTTCAAGTTTAGGTTCAAGGTTCACGGTTCAAGGTTTGGGTTCAAAGTTCAGGTTCAAAGTTCAGGTTCAAGGTTCAGGTTCAAGGTTCAAGGTTTAAGGTTCAGGTTTCAAAGTTCAGGTTCAAAGTTCAGGTTCAAAGTTCAGGGTTCAGGTTCAGGTTCAAGGTTTAGGTTCAAAGTTCAGGTTCAAGGTTCAGGTTCAAGGTTCAAAGTTCAAGGTTCAGGTTCAAGGTTTAGGTTCAAGGTTCAGGTTCAAGGTTCAGGTTCAAGGTTTAAGGTTCAGGTTCAAAGTTCAGGTTCAAGGTTCAGGTTCAAGTTCAAAGTTCAGGTTCAAGGTTCAGGTTCAGGTTCAGGTGGTAGAGGAGAGCGGCAACACCTCACACACAGCTTCATCCATCATATTGGGAGCTGATCAATATTTGTCTCTCACAGCAACAGGTGGCTAGGAGGTGAGGGTATATCACCTACCTACTCCACCATCACCTACTATACCACCTGCATGGTCATACTAGAGGCAGAACAACACGACAGAGTTCAGTACCTTAAATTATTTGATATTCGTATTTTCTCAGATTAATGTCTATTTTATCGTGACGTAATTGATTGCTGGAATATATGTCACGTAATGTAAACAATGCTGGAATATATGTCACGTAATGTAAACAATGCTGGATTATATGTACCTCTGTGATATAGCCACTGTTGATAATTGGAAAATATGTACCGATGGAAAATAAGACCCTCACTAGTATTATCTATATGTTCCTTTCGGTGGAAATTAAATACCACAGCACCACGCCCCCTACCCCGAAATACACATGCAGCAGGTAATGATATTGAGGTAGAAAATACTCCTATATCTACTTACATGAACATTTGAGGTTTTAGAAACTCGCGTGAGGTTATGACGTTATACAAACTAATATTTTCACTCATAAACAAAATTATAAGGCGCAGTCTATGTGAGGTGCGAATGTGAGGTGCAGAAAACTCACTTAAAACTTGGTGTTTGGTCTTGTCTGTCACACACACACACACACACACACACACACACACAGGTTCCAGCAGCGAGAAAAATATTGTGTTGAAAAAACGGTGTTGTTGGTGTGAGAACTGAACCATATAGAAGGATTTATGCTGTGTTCTGGGTATGTGGACCTCTCTCTCTTTGATACGATGAAATAATGTCACACGAAGAATAGCACAAATATGAAGGGAGGGAGAGGAAGTGTAGAGGAAGGGAGGAGGGGAGGGAGTAGAGGGAGGGAGGGAAGTGTAGAGGAGGGGAGAGGAAGTGTGGAGGGAGGGAGGGAAGGGTGAGAGGAGGGAGGGAGGGAGGAAGTGTAGAGGAAGGGAGGGAAGTGTAGAGGGAGGGAGGGAAGTGTGGAGGGAGGGAGGAGGGGGGAGAGGGAGGAGGAGGGAAGTGTAGAGGAGGGAGGGAGGAGAAGGGAGGGAGGGAGGAGGGAAGTGTGGAGGGAGGGAGAGGTGTGGAGAGAGGAGGGAGATGTGGAGGGAGGAGAGGAGAGGGAAGGAGAGGAGGGAGAGGGGAGGGAGGGAGGGGGGGGAGGGAGGGAGGGAAGTGGGGGAGAGAGGGAGGGAGGAAGTGTAGAGGGAGGGAGGGAAGTGTGGAGGGAGGGAAGTGGGAGGGAGGGAGGAAAGTGTAGGAGGGAGGGAAGTGTAGAGGAGGGAGGGAGGAGGGAGGGAGAGGGAAGTGTAGAGGGAGGGAGGGAGGAGGAGGGAGAGAGGTGTGGAGAGAGGAGGAAGTGTGGAGAGGGAGGGAGGGAAGTGTAGAGGGAGGGAGGGAAGTGTGGAGGAGGGAGGGAAGTGTGGGAGGGAGGGAGGGAAGTGAGAGGGAGGAAGTGTGGAGGGAAGTGTAGAGGGAGGGGAGGAATGTGGTGGGAGGGAGGGAAGTGTGGAGGGAGGAGGGAAGTGTAGGGAGGGAGGAAGGGGAGGGAGGGTGTAGAGGGGAGGGAGGAAGTGTGGAGGAAGTGTAGAGGAGGGAGGGGGAAGTGTGGAGGGAGGGGAGGGGAGGGAGAAGTGTGGAGGAAGTGTAGAGGGGAGGGAGGAAGTGTGGAGGGAGGAGGGAAGTGTGGAGGAGGGAGGGAAGTGTAGAGGAGGGAGGAAGTGTGGAGGGAGGGAGGGAAGTGTAGGGAGGGAGGGAAGTGTGGAGGGAGGGAGGGAGAGAGGGAGGGAAGTGTGGAGGAGGGAGGAAGTGTGGAGAGGGAAGGAAGTGTAGAGGAAGGGAGGGAGTGTAGAGGGAGGGAGGGAAGTGTGGAGGGAGGGAGGGAAGTGTGGGGAGGGAGGAGATGTGGAGGGAGAGGGAGGGAGTGTGTGGAGGAGGGAGGGGAGTGTAGAGGGAGGGAGGGAGGGAGGGAAGTGTAGAGGAGGGAGGGAGGAAGGAAATGTGGAAGAGGGAGGAAGTGTAGGGAGGGAGAAGTGTGGAGAGAGGGAGGAAGGTGTAGGGAGGAATGGAAGTGTGGAGAGAGGGAGGGAGGTGTGGAGAGAGGGAGGGAAGTGTAGAGGGAGGAATGGAAGTGTGGAGAGAGGGAGGGAAGTGTGGAGAGAGGGAGGGGAAGTGTAGGGGAGGTAGGGAGGAGGAAGGGAGGGAGGGAGGGAAGTGGGAGAGAGGGGGGAGTGTAGGGAGGAGGGAGGGAGGAAGTGGGAGGGAGGGAGGAGGAGTGTAGAGGGAGGGAAAGTGTAGAGAGGGAGGGAGGGAATGTGGAGAGAGGGAGGAAGTGTAGAGGGGGAATGGAAGTGTGGAGGGAGGGAGGGAGGTGGGAGAGAGGAGAGGGGAGGTGTAGAGGAGGGAGGAAGTGTAGAAGGAGGGAGAAGTGTGGAAGGTAGAGGGGAAGTGTAGAAGGAGGGAGGGAAGTGGGGAGAGAGGAGGGGAGGTAGAGGGAGGGAGGAGGGAGGAAGTGGGAGGAGGAGGTAGGTGTAGAGAGGGAGAGGGAGGGAGAGGTAGAGGGGAGGGAGGTAAGTGGGAGGAGGGAGGGAGGGGAGGGATGTAATGGAGAGAGGGAGGGAAGTATGGAGGAAAGGAAGGAGGAAGGGAAGGCGTGTAGGGAGGGGGAGGGAGGGAGGGAGGTGGAGACATGCACTATACCTGGAAAATCAACAAGTGGTCGATGATGAGGCGAGGGGAGAGGCGGATAGGGGAGGGGAGCCGGATGAGGGGGTAAGGCCGGATGGGGGTGGGAGCTGGATAGGGGGTGGGGGCCGGGTGGGGGAGGTGGGGAGAGGGAGGGAGTAGGGGCAACCGGTTAGGTGATAGGGAAGCGGATAGGGGTGAGGGTATGTGGGGTGGGGATAGCTGGATAGGGAGTGAGGGGCTGTATAGGCAGGTGAGGGGCCGGGTAGGGGGTGAGGCCAGATGGGGGGTGGGGCGGATGGGGGTGGGAGCGGATAGGGGGTGAGGGGAGCCGGATAGGGGGTGAGGGGAGCCGGATAGGGGGTGAGGGCTAACCGGATAGGGGGTTGAGGGGTAGGTGTTGAGCTCTCTTATTGTACCATAAGCTGTACCATAGCGTGTACCATTGTTAATGTTATTTTGTTATTGTTTGTGTTATTGTACCAGTATTTGTACCACTGTACCACTGGCTGTATCACTATGTGTACCATCGTATCACTGAACAATTGTACTTAAGTATTACTGTCCCACTGTACCACTGGGCTGCTGTACCACTGTAACAAACAAACATGAAGATGGAGAACAAGAACAATATAACAACAATAGCAGGTACAACAGAAATAACAACAACAATAACAACAGTACTAATAACAATAACATTATTAACAAAAACAATAACAACAACAAAAGTACCACAATAGAAGCAGTGTGCCAACATATTCGAACACCAAACCAGTAGTGCCAATCAAGCCGTAGAAAAACTGAATGTAGCGAGAAAATAAGAGAGATATGCCCTTGATTTTGTTTTGTATAGAAGTTGTGATTGTTATTACGTGTTATTAAGTTGTTATTGTGATTGTTATTAGTTGTGTTATTACGTGAGTTATTATTATGTTATTATTGTAATCATTTCCGCGTTTAATGCTTTTGAAGAGTGTTATAGAACCGTGTACGACGTCATGTACGTCAAGTAGTTTTATCAACAAGGAGTTGTGAACGACAAGGAGTTGTGTACATCAAGGAGTGTACGTCAAGGAGTTGTGAACGTCAAGGAGTTGTGAACGTCAAGAGGTTGTGTACATCAAGGAGTGTACGTCAAGGAGTTGTGAACGTCAGAGGTTGTGAACGTCAAGGAGTTGTGTACATCAAGGGTGTACGTCAGGGTTGTGAACGTCAGGAGTTGTGAACGTCAGGAGTTGTGAACGACAGGTTGTGTACATCAAGAGGTGTACGTCAGGAGTTGTGAACGTCAGGGAGTTGTGAACGTCAAGGGTTGTGTACATCAAGGAGTGTACGTCAAGGAGTTGTGAACGTCAAGGAGTTGTGAACGTCAAGGAGTGTACGTCAAGGTTGTGTACATCAAGGAGTGTACGTCAAGGAGTTGTGAACGTCAAGGAGTTGTGAACGACAAGGAGTTGTGTACATCAAGGAGTGTACGTCAGAGTTGTGAACGTCAAGGAGTTGTGAACGTCAAGGAGTGTACGTCAAGGAGTTGTGTACATCAAGGAGTGTACGTCAGGAGTTGTGTACTCAAAGGAGTGTACGTCAAGGTTGTTACTCCAAGGAGTGTACGTCAAGGAGTTGTGAACGACAAGGAGTTGTGTACATCAAGAGTGTACGTCAAGGAGTTGTGAACGTCAAGGAGTTGTGTACATCAGGGTGTAAAGGGAGTTTGTACTCCAAGGAGTTACGTCAAGGAGTTGTGTACTCCAGATGTACGAATGGAGTTTGCTCAAGGAGTGTACGTCAGAGGTTGTGTACTCAAGGAGGTGTAAATCGAGGTTGTACTCCAAGGAGTGTACGTCAAGGAGTCGTGTACTCCAAGGAGTTGTGTACATCAAGGAGTGTACATCAAGGAGTGTACGTCAAGGAGTTGTGTACTCCAAAGAGTGTACGTCAAGGAGTGTACGTCAAGGAGTTGTACTCCAGGTTGTGTACGTCAAGGTGTACATCAAGGTGTTGCAGTAGGAGTTGTGTACTCAAAGAGTGTACTCAAAGGTGCGTGGGAGTTGTGTATGTTAGGTTGGTGTAAAGAAGTTGTGTCAAGAAGTTGTGTACGTCAAGATGATGTGTACGTCAAGGAGATGTGTACTTCAAGGATTTATGTCGCGTCAAGGAGTTGTGTACGTCAAGAAGTTGTGTACGTCAAGATGATGTGTACGTCAAGGAGATGTGTACGTCAAGGAGTTGTGTATGTTAAGGAGTTGTACTAAGAAGATGTGTATGTCAAGAAGATGTGTACGTCAAGGAGATGTGGCAAGGAGTTATGTACGTCAAGGAGTTGTGTATGTTAAGGAGTTGTGTATGTTAAGGAGTTGTGTACATCAAGAAGATGTGTATGTCAAGGATTTATGTACGTCAACTAGTTGTGTACGTCAAAGATGTACGCTGGCGAGGCGTGTACGCCAACTCAGTTGTATAAACAGAAATTCTATAGCCAGCCGGTGCAGTATAGTGTCCCGACGGGGCCCACGGCTTGCGACCGTGTGTCGTGCAAAGTGTTTCGCGTGATAGTTAGAGTGCCCTCGCCAGAAAGGACACTGTACTAACTTCCAGCACCGACTCAGGGTAGAGAATATGGTTTTGTGCTAACGGAGTTGTGGTCTGGCCAAGAAGTCATGTGGAATAATCAAGGTACTTGAAGAAGTCATGTATGTGTAGAAGCTACATCAAGAAGTCATGTATGTCAAGAAGTCATGTACGTCAAGAAGTCATGTACGTCAAGAAGTAATGTACGTCTAGAAGTCATGTATGCCTAGAAGGCATGTACGTCAAGAAGTCGTGTACGTCAAGAAGTAATGTACGTCAAGAAATAATGTACATCAAGAAGCTGCACGTGCCAGTTGAAGTCATGTACGTCGAAGCAGTCAGGTATGTCAAGAAATAATGTATTTCTACAAGTCATGTATTTCAAGAAGATGTGTAGTTCAAAAAATCATGTATGTCAAGAAGTCATGTACGTCAAGAAGTCATGCGTCAAGAAGTCGGTGTACGCCAAGAAGTCATGTATATGCTCAAAAGTCATGCATCAAGAAGTCATGTATGTTCAGAAATTGCACGTCAAAAAGTCATGTACGTCAAAAAATCATGTACGTCAAAAAGTCATGTACGTCAAAAAGTCATGTACGTCAAAAAGTCATGTACGTCAAGAAATCATTTACGTCAAGAAGTCATGTACGTCAAATTATACCAAGGTTCTATTACGCACCCATATGAAAGACACCGCTGAGAGCTCTTTTAAACAGCCATGGACAGACAGACAGACAGACAGACAGACAATTTGGACAGAGAGATAGACAACTTGCCTCCTATCAGCGGGGAGACGAGCGAGATAGGTGTTAATAGACACGCAATAGGTAATGACTTGCAAATTTCCTAAACATGAACAGAACGTGATTTTTTTTTTTTTATGTTTATACGAAAATTATGTTGTTATTTTAGAAAAGTTGTTTTGGGGTTGATTTAAGGGAGTCAGGGAATATGAGGGAGTGTAAGGGAGAGGAGGAGTGTAAGGGAGAGTGAGGGAGTGTAAGGGAGAGTGAGGGAGTGTGGGGAAGGAGGGAGGTTCAGGGAGAGTGAGGGAGTGTAAGGGAGAGTAAGGTTGTGCCAGGGAGAGTGAGGCTAGGCCAGGAGAGTGTTGTGTCAGGGAGAGTGAGGTTGTGCCAGGGACAGGAGGTTGTGCCAGGAGAGTGAGGTTGTGTCAGGAGAGGAGGTTGTGCAGGGAGAGTGAGGTTGTGCCAGGGAGAGTGAGGTTGTGGCAGGGAGAGTGAGGTTGTGCCAGGGAGAGGAGGTCAGGGAGAGGAGGTTGTGTCAGGAGAGTGAGGGGAGGTCAGAGTGGAGGGAGGTAAGGAGAGAGCTAGCCAGGGAGAGTGAGGTTGTGTCAGGGAGAAAGGGTAGGTCAGGGAGAGTGAGGTTGTGCCAGGGGAGAGGAGGTTGGCCAGGGAGAGTGAGGTTGTGTCAGGGAGAGGAGGTTGTGCCAGGGAGAGTGAGGTTGCCAGGAGAGTGAGGTTGCCAGGGAGAGGAGGTTGTGCCAGGAGAGGAGGTTGTGCCAGGGAGAGTGAGGTTGTCAGGAGAGGAGGGAGGTCAGGGAGAGGAGGTTGTGCCAGGGAGGTGAGGTTGTGTCAGGGAGAGTAAGGTTGTGTCCAGGGAGAGGAGGTCAGGGGAGAGTGAGGTTGTGTCAGGGAGAGTGAGGGAGGTCAGGGAGAGTGAGGTTGTGCCAGGGAGAGGAGGTTGTGCCAGGGAGTAGGGTTGGTCAGGAGAGGGAGGTTGTGGCAGGAGAGTGAGGGGAGGTAAGCGAGAGTGAGGTTGTGTCAGGAGAGTGAGGTTGTGTCAGGGAGAGTGAGGTTGTGTCAGGAGAGTGAGGTTGTGCCAGGAGAGTGAGGTTGTGTCAGGAGAGTAAGGTCAGGCAGGAGAGGAGGTTGTGTCAGAGAGGAGGTTGTGTCAGGAGAGTGAGGTTGTGCCAGGGAGAGTGAGGTTGTGTCAGGAGAGGAGGTTGTGCCAGGGAGAGTGAGGTAGGGTCAGGGAGAGGAGGTTGTGCCAGGAGAGTGAGGTTGTGTCAGGGAGAGTGAGGTTGTGTCAGGGAGAGTGAGGTTGTGTCAGGGAGATCCAGTTACAAGATGTCGTCAATATTATGCTGTGACTGTAGTCTCTATCTATCGATCCATCTATCTATCTATCCATCCATACATCTATCTATCTATCTATCTATCTATCTATCTATCTATCTATCTCTATCTATCTATCTATCTATCTATCTATCTATCTATCTATCTATCTATCTATCTATCTATCTATCTATCTATCTATCTATGTATCTATCTATCTATCTATCTATCTATCGATCCATCTATCTATCTATCGATCCATCTATCTATCTATCTATCTATCTATCTATCTATCCATCCATTCCATTCATCTACACACACACTCTCACGTCACAACAGGGATTGACGTCACTCAGCGGGAGGTCAGAACGAGTACAGCCATCACTAGGAGGAGGCCAGGAGTGTCGGGAGGAGAGACAGAGGTCAGAGAGAGGGAGGGGAGTGTAAGGAGGTCAGGAGAGTCAGAGTGTAAGGAGTGTCAAGGAGAGTGAGGGAGTGTCAGGAGCAAGGGAGAGTGAGGGAGTGTAAGGAGGTCAGGAGAGTCAGGAGTGTAAGGAGTGTCAAGAGAGGAGGGAGTGTAGGGGAGGCCAGGAGAGGAGGGGAGTGTAAGGGAGTGTCAGGAGTGTCAGGGAGAGTCAGGAGTGTCAGGGAGTGTAAGGGAGGTCAGGGAGAGGAGGGAGGAAGGAGAGTGAGGGAGTGTAAGGGAGAGTCAGAGGCCAGGGAGTGTCAGGGAGTACAGGGAGTGTAGGGAGTGTAGGGAGAGCTGGGGAGTGGGGAGAGTCAGGGAGGTCAGGGAGTGTCAGGGTGAGTCAGGGAGTATCAGGGAGTGTTAGGGAGAGTCAGAAAGTGTCAGGGAGAGCCAGGGAGGCTGGGAGTGCTGGGGAGAGCCAGGGAGAGCTGGGAGTGTCAGGGAGTATCAGGAGTGTAGGGAGTATCAGGAGAGTAGGGAGAGTCAGGGAGTGTCAGGGGGTGTCAGGGAGTATCAGGGAGTGTCAGGGAGAGTCAGGGAGTGCCAGAGAGTGTCAGGAAGAATGAGGGAGTGATAGGAAGTGTAAGGGAGATAAAGGGAGAATGAGGGAGTGTCAGGAAGTGTAAGGGAGATAAAGGGAGAATGGGTGAGTGTCAGGGAGTGTCAGGATTCAGTGAAGATCGTAGAATGAGGAAGTGAGAGAGAGAGAGAGAGAGAGAGAAGAGAGAGAGAGAGAGAGAGAGAGAGAGAGAGAGGTCTAGAAATAGATAAGAGACAGACAGACAACAACCAGAGTGATATATATATGCCTGAAGAAGGGAAGTGACGATAATAAATTAATATGTATAACAGTTATTGAATAAAAGAAAAGAGATGGAAATATGAATAAATGGCATAAGTGAATGATCAGTTGAATATAAATGAATAAATGAATACTGAGTAAATGTCTATCTATCTATCCATCTATCTATCTGTGTGTCTGTCTGTCTGTCGTGTGTGTGTGTGTGTGTGTGTGTGTGTGTGTGTGTGTGTGTGTGTGTGTGTGTGTGTGCGTGTGTGTGTGAAAGCCTCATCTTGAATTCTGGGGGTCGTCGGGTAACTGCGATCGGTGTGTGTTGTCGGATATTGGTCGGGATGTGGAGTCGGTGCCGTAGTGTAGTAGTCGGGTATTCGTCGGTGTAGTGGTCGAATACTTATATAAGTTTTAAGTATCAGTGTAGTCAATACTTATAAAGCATGTACAACCTATGTAAAGTGTTCCAAGTAAAGTTAAGCCTGTATAAAGTGTTAATAAAGTACAATTCTCTATAAATTACTTAAGTAGGACAAGTGTCTGGCTGGGGTTATGGTGTGCAGATAAGTAATAAATAAACTTGTATTACAGGAGCGACTGTGGACTGTGGGCGTCAGTGTTGACAGGTCAGATGAACCCGCTCCCGCCTTCGTCAGGACGACACACCTACGCCAGAGCCCTCACACCTACCTTAGTGTCTGGACCAGAGTACGTTGAGTCCACCTGAAGTTGAGGGTCAGTGAGAGTGTCGCTATGGGGAAGATGAGAGAAGGGGGAGGGAGTGAGAGTGTAGGCAGTGAGAGGAGGATGGTGGTGGTGGTGAAGTACTGACCATGGCACCGCGTCGCCCTGGATAACCTTACCTCTATATTCAGTAATCAAGCGGTACCCAGGTGCTGGGGCCAGCAACACAAACAGTATTTACCGCAATATTAACAGCAAGAACAAGAACGGGAGCGGCACAAGTGCCAGCAACAGCAACAACAGGACTCTAGTGTGGGCCGCCCCCTCCCGTCCTCCCCTCCCGCACCCATTGATCTGCCGGCCGCCCCGCCCCCACACAACCACCTGCTGAGCGTGGCGGCCACCTGTGACGCGCCCCCCCCCCTTCCAGGACCCCCCCAGCAGGAGCCAGGGTGTGATGCTCAGGGTGGCGGAGAGCCAGCGTGAGGGGCGGCCCACGGAGGTCCTGCCGCCCGCTGCCGCTGCATGGGGGGCGGCGTGCCGGGGGCTGCTGCTGCTGCTGCTACTGCTGCTGCTGCTTCTGCTGTAGGAGGGCGCCCCGGGCTCCCTCCTCCCGTAGTCGCTGGCTGACGCCGCTGGGGGGGCGCCCCGGACCTCCTGGGGGCAGCAGGCGGCGCGTCTCGTGGCATCCATTGCCACGCGGAGTGGGCGAGGGCGGGGGCCGGCGCCGGGGAGGACGGCAGCGCAGGAAGAAGAGCGACCACAGCAGGAGGTGGAGAAGCAGGAGCAGGAGGAGCGGCCAGAGCAGCAGCCAGGGCCATCGGAGCAGTGCTGCGCCGCAGACACCTGGGTCGGCGCGCGGTAACCGAGCCCCATGTGACCGTCTCCACCAACCCCAGACGCCGCAACAGCCTCGGTGAGTCACCCTGTACCCGCTAACTACCCATTAACTACCCTCTATTATCCCCGTATCCTTTAACTACCACCCCTACCCTCGGTGAGTCTCAGTTAACTACCTGTACAGTTCACTTCCCCTCAGTCACCCTCCCCCGCCACACCCCCGCTAAACCACACCTGTCGTACCCCCTGTTAACTACTCATACCTAGCACCTACCTCCCATTAACTACCACATGGTCTATTACCAACAACAGAAACGGCCAAAAGAACAACAAAACAAACAAACACTATACACTTTCTCTTATTCATACCGGAGTGATCCATAAAGAATTCCCAGATGTTAAATGATACTAAATTAAAATGTAGGTATTCTTTGGATGACTCTATAAAGATGAACTACAACAACAACAGATTAATGTCCCTCTCACCTGTCCCTCTCACCTGTCCTCCCCACCTGTCCCCTCTCACCTGTCTCCTCACCTGTCCCTCACCCTGTTCCTCTCACCTGTCTCCCTCTCACCTGTCCCCCACCTGTCTCCTCTCACCTGTCCCTCTCACCTGTCCCCTCTCACCTGTCTCCTCTCACCTGTCTCCTCTCACCTGTCTCCTCACCTGTCTCCCTCTCTCACCTGTCTCCTCTCACCTGTCACCTCACCTGTCACCTTCTCACCTGTCCCTCTCACCTGTCCCCTCCACCTGTCTCTCACCTGTCCCCCTTCACCTGTTTCACTCCACCTGTCCCCTCTCACCTGTCCCTCTCACCTGTCTCACTCCACCTGTCCCTCTCACGTGTTCCCCTCTCACCTGTCCCCTCACGTGTCTCCCACTCACCTGTCCCCTCCCCACCAGTCCCCACCTGTCTCCTCTCATGTCTCCCCTCTCACCGGTCCCTCTCACCTGTCCCTCACCTGTACTCCTCACGTGTCTCCCTCTCACCTGTCCCCTCCCCACCTGTCCCCTCACCTGTCTCCCTCTCACCTGTCTCCTCTCACTGGTCCCTCTCACATGTCTCCTCTCACCTGTCTCCTCTCCCTCAGCCCTTCTCACCTGTCTTTTTCTCTACCTGTTTCCTCTCTACCTGTCTCCCCTTTTCACCTGTCTCTCTCACTAGTCACCAGTTCTCTCACCTGTTCCCTTCTTACTCTGTCTCTCTCTTCGTTACCTGTCCCTTCACCTTGTCCCTCTCACCTGTCACCCTCTCACCTGTCTCCCTCTCACCTGTCTCCTCTCACCTGTCTCCCTCTCACCTGTCCCTCCCCACCTGTCTCCCTCTCACCTGTCTCCCTCTCACCTGTCCCTCTCTTGCCTGTCTCCCTCTCACCTGTCCCTCTCACTGTTTCCCCTCTCACCTGTCCCCTCTCACCTGTTTACTTCTACCTGTCCCCCTCTCACCTGTCCCTCTCACCTGTCCCCTCTCACCTGTCCCTCTCACCTGTCTCCCTCTCACCTGTCCCTCTCACCTGTTTCCCCTCTCACCTGTCCTCTCTCACCTGTCTCCCTCTCTCACCTGTCTCCTCTCACCTGTCCTCTCACCTTTCACCCTCTGTCCCCTCTCACCTTGTCCCCACCTGTCCCTCTCACCTGTCCTCCTCTACTTATCTCCCCACCTGTCTCCCTCTTACCTGTCTCTCTCACCTGCCCCCTCTCACCTGTTTACCTCACCTGTCCCCCCTCACCTGTCCCCTCTCACCTGTCCCTCTCACCGGTCCCTCTCACTTATCTCCCCTCACCTGTCTCCTCTCTCCTGTCTCCCCCTCAACTGTCCCTCTCACCTGTCTCCATCTCACCTGTCTTCCTCTCACCTGTCTCCCTCTCACCTGTCCCCCTTCACCTGTCCCTTTCACCTGTCACCCTCTCACCTGTCTCCTCTCACCTGTCCTTCACCTGTCTCCTCTCACCTGTCTCCTCTCACCTGTTTCACCTGTCACTCTCACCTGTCTCCCCACCTGTCCTTTCTCACCTGTCCTCTCACCTGTCCTCTCACCTGTCACCCTCTCTACCTGTCTCCCTCTCTCACCTGTCTCCTCTCACCTGTCCCTCTCACCTGTCTCCTTCTCACCTGTCTCCTCTCACCTGTCTCCCTCTCACCTGTCCCTCTCACCTGTCTCCTTCTCACCTGTCTCCTCTCACCTGTCCCTCTCTCACCTGTTTCCATCCATTTGTCTCCTTTCTCACCTGTCCTCCTTCACCTGTCCTCTTACCTGTCCCTCTCAACTATCTCACTTACCTGTCCCTCTCACCTGTCCTCCCCACCTGCCCTCATGTCCCCTCTCACCTGTTCCTCTCACCTGTCCCTCTCACCTGTCCCTCTCACCTGTCCCTCTCACCTGTCCCTCTGCCTGTCCTCCTTCCCACCTATCCTTTCTCACCTGTCCCTCTCACCTGTCCCTCTCTCACCTGTCACCCTCTCTCACCTTGTCCCTCCTGTCTCTCTCCTGTCTCCCTCTCAACTGTCCCTCTCACCTGTCTCCTCTCACATGTCTCCCTCTCACCTGTCCCTCTCACCTGTCCCTTCACCTGTCCCTCTCTCACTGTCCCTCTCACCGGTCCCTTCTACTTATCTCCTCACCTGTTCTCTCCTGTCTCCCTCTCAACTGTCCTCCACCTGTCTCCTCTCCTGTCTCCTCTCAACTGTCCCTTCCCACCTGTCTCCTCTCACATGTCTCCTCTCACCTGTCCCTCTCACCTGTCCCTTCTCACCTGTCCCTTCCACCTGTCCCTCTCACTGGTCCCTCTCACTTATCTCCCCACCTGTCTCCTCTCTCCTGTCTCCTCTCAACTGTCCCTCTCACCTGTCTCCATCTCACCTGTCTTCCTCACCTGTCTCCTCTCACCTGTCCCTCCTCACCTGTCCCTCTCTCACCTGTCACCCTCTCACCTGTCTCCTCTCACCTGTCTCTCTTACCTGTCCCTTTCACCTGTCCCTCCACCTGTCCCCCTTAACCTGTCCTCTCACTTGTCCCTCTCAGGTGTCCCTCTCCACCTGTCCCTCTCACCTGCCTCCCCTTACCTGTCTCTCTCACCTGTCCCTCTCACCTGTCCCTCCCAAGTGTCTCTCTCACCTGTCCGCCCCTCACCTATCCTTTCACCTGTCCCCTAACCTGTCCTCTCTCTCACTTGTCCTCTCACCTGTCTCTCTCACCTGTCCTCCACCTGTTCCTCTCTCACTTGTCCCCCCACCTATCCTCCTCACCTCCTCCCACCTATCTCCCCACCTATCCTCCCTCACCTCTCCTCCTCACTCCATTCTCACCTATCCTCCCCACCTCTCCTCCTCACCTGTCTCCCCACCTATCTTCCGTCATCACCTCTCCTCCTCACCTGTCTCCCCTCACCTGTCTCCCCCACCCATCCTCCCTCACCTCTCCTCCTCACCTGTCTCCTCTCACCTATCCTCCCTCACCTCCTCCTCACCCGTCTCCCCCCACCTATCCTCCCCACCTCCTCCTCACCTGTCTCCCCTCACCTATTCTCCCTCACCTCTCCTCCTCACCTGTCTCCCCTCACCTATCTTCCGTCACCTCTCCTCCTCACCTGTCTCCCCTCACCTATCCTCCCTCACCTCTCCCCCTCACCTGTCTCCTTCACCTGTGTCCTTCACCTATTAACCATTAGAAGATAAGGAACTATTAATCGTGTCATTTTCTTCAAGGGATATAGCGTGTAGATAATTTATAGGATGTCTAATGGTTGTTAATAGGTAAGGAACGTCGTCCAAAGGCCTCTAAAATAACCTAATGGATGTTCTAATGGTACTAGTCACGGGAGCTCATCAAAGGGCCAGCTAAATAATGGGTTTTTAATGGTATGTTGTTATGAAGGTGGTTTAAGGGGTTCTGGTGTAATCTAAGGTGATTCTAATGGTAAAAGAAACCATTATAAATCTAATGAACATAATCAATGGTTTTTTTAATGGTTAAACGTAATCCATCAAGGAATATGAAATTATTAAAGGGTCTCTAATGGTAAAGAAATTATTAAAGGGTCTCTAATGGTAAAGAAATTATTAAAGGGTCTCTAATGGTAAAGAAATTATTAAAGGGTTTTCGAATAATTAGTTGGTTATTAAACACTATTAATTTTTTTCCCATTTGTGAGATTTTGTTAAGAGAACTCGCATCTTTTGCTGTGTGTGTGTGTGTGTGTGTGTGTGTGTGTGTGTGTGTGTGTGTGTGTGTGTGTGTGTGTGTGTGTAACTTAACTGAGATCTATAGTCCTCAACCATTATAACCTAACCTAACCTACAGGCCATTTATTAATATAGACTAACCTCTGAAATTATAAAACTTAGCTTTCAACATTTAACTGCGTAACTTGTGGGAATTTTAGCTTTGTGACAGGAAATCTTATTGCTTGATTCCGGCTTCAGTGTCGCTAATTTTGCACTGGGGGAGGCTATCGGGAGGGAGGTGGTGTTGGTGTGTCCTGGGGGGAGGTAGGAGGGGACTATCAGTGAGAGAGGGAGAGGGAAGAGGGAGATGGTAGGGGGAGTGGGGTCCAGTTGTGGTAGGGTGGTTGGTGAGGAGGAATGGCCGACAGTGTTGCCAGATCTTCATTAACAAATTTTATTCACTCGTCCGGTTGCCTCTGCTTGTCTTCTGTCACCCCTCACTGTTACGCCAATTTGTAACCTTTTTTGACAACTGTGATGAATTGCTCTCCTTCCTCTCCCTCTCTCTCTCTCTCCTCCTCCCATGGACAAGGTGCTTCCTCCCTTTAGTGTCTGCGTAAATGACTTGATGGTGAGTGTGATCTTTCCGTGTTGGTGATAGAATCGAAGGCATTGTTTCATTGGTGAGGGAGGGAGGGATGGTGGTCGCTATATAAAGTTGTATGTGAGGAAGGGGGATGGGAGGAGGAGGGGGATGAGAGGGGGTGGGATGGGGAATGAGAGGGGAATAGGAGGAAGGGGTGTGGACGGTCATAGGAACAGCGTCAATAAACAAGAGAGTCAGACAACAACAGCTGAGTCATAAAGTGTGTCTGTCTGTCTGTCTGTCTGTCTGTTGACTCTCGGTCTGTCTGTCTGTCTGTCTGTTGACTCTCGGTCTGTCTGTCTGTCTGTCTGTTGACTCTCGGTCTGTCTGTCTGTCTGTCTGTCTGTCTGGTGGCGATTCGTCCACATTTTCAGCAACATGGCATTTTTTTTGTACAACTTGGTTAATAAATGTACGGAAATGTTATATATTTTTGTGGTAGTGTTTTCTATTGAATTTTTAAGCAATAAATTTTACAAGATAACACGTGAGGAATAGACACCCCAACTTATTTTACCTGATGATTAAATAAGTTTATGCTAATCTAATGTAACCTAACCTAATCAATCCTAACCTACCATAACCTAACTTAATCTAACCTACTGTAACCTATCCTGCCCCCCCTGGTAGCGTTAAGGTGTTTAATCATCAGGTGAAATAAGCTCGGGTGGGGAGGGGGAGCTAATCTACAGGTGATCCCAAATTTACCTTCAATTATAATGAACAAAATTCAATGGGAAAAAAATGTATACTAAAAATTGTACCAAAATATATGAAACAATCCACACTCTCACAACCTGTAAGTAGGCCATCACAGGTTTGTCAATGGGTAGGTCTAAACTACAGGTCTTCCTATAAGTAGTATACTATAATAGGTTTATTAATTGACTAACTAACATAAGAACATACTGGGTACTCCCATATACACCAACCCCTATTGCTCGTATATCCATCCAACCTATGTTTGAAGCTATCCAGCGTATTCGAGTTAATGATATTTGGTAACTTGTTCCAGTCGTCCACTACTCTATTTCTAAACCAATGTTTACCTATTTCGCGCCTAAATCTAAATTTGTCTAATTTAAAACCATTGTTACGAGTTCGCTCTTGGTTGGATAGTTTGAGTACCTTTGTAATGTCACCTTTGTTCAGCCCTGACTTCCATTTATACACCTCTATCATATCCCCTCACTCTACGTCTCTCAGGAGTGCAAATTAAGATGCTTTAACCTGTCTCTGTACTCAAGGTTCCTAATGCCCGGGATTAGTCCTGTCATTCTCCTCTGAATTCCTTCTCGGGATACTATACCCATTCTGTAGTACGGTGACCAGAATTGAACTGCGTAATCCAAGTGAGGTCTCACAAGCACAAGATTTACGATGGATCGATTTACGATGGATCGATTTACGATGGTTTGATTTACGATGGTTCGATTTACTATGGTTTGATTTACGATGGATCGATTTACAATGGTTTGATTTACGATGGTTTGATTTACGATGGTTCGATTTACGATGGTTTGATTTACGATGGATCGATTTACGATGGTTCGATTTACGATGGTTTGATTTACGATAGTTTAATTTACGATGGTTTGATTTACAATGGTTTGATTTACGATGGTTTGATTTACGATGGTTCGATTTACGATGGTTTGATTTACGATGGATCGATTTACAATGGTTTGATTTACGATGGTTTGATTTACGATGGTTCGATTTACGATGGTTTGATTTACGATGGATCGATTTACTATGGTTTGATTTACGATAGTTTGATTTACGATGGTTTGATTTACGATGGTTCGATTTACGATGGTTTGTTGCGATAGTTTGATTTACGATGGTTTGATTTACGATGGTTCGATTTACGATGGTTTGATTTACGATAGTTTGATTTACGATGGTTTGATTTGATGGTTCGATTTAGATGGTTTGATTTGATGGTTTGATTTACGATGGTTTGATTTACGATGGTTTGATTTGGGTGATCGTTTTGATGGTTTGATTTACGATGGTTTGATTTACGATGGTTCGATTTAGATGGTTTGATTTACGATGGTTGATTTACGATGGTTTGATTTACGATAGTTTGATTTATGATGGTTCAGTAATGGTTTGATTTTAAAATATTATGGTATTGAAAATTAATGATGGTATTTTGATCAAGTAATGCATACCAGGTATCATATTGTATTATGTCTCAGGGCTGTTGTATGTGTCTCAGGGCTGTTGTATTATGTGTCTCAGGAGCTGTTGTATTATGTGTCTCAGGGCTTTGTATTATGTAGATGATGTTGTATTATGTCTCAGGGGCTGTTGTATTATGTCTCAGGTGCTGTGTATTATGTGTCTCAGGGCTGTTGTATTATGTGTCTCAGGGGCTGTTGTATTATGTGTCTCAGGGGCTGTTGTATTATGTGTCTCAGGGCTGTTGTATTATGTCTCAGGGGACTGTTGTATTATGTGTCTCAGGGGCTGTTGTATTATGTGTCTCAGGGGCTGTTGTATTATGTGTCTCAGGGACTGTTGTATTATGTCTCAGGGGCTGTTGTATTATGTGTCTCAGGGGCTGTTGTATTATGTATCTCAGGGGCTGTTGTATTATGTCTCAGGGACTGTTGTATTATGTGTCTCAGGGGCTGTTGTATTATGTGTCTCAGGGATGTTGTTATGTGTCTCAGGGACTGTTGTATTATGTGTCTCAGGGGCTGTTGTATTATGTGTCTCAGGGGCTGTTGTATTATGTGTCTCAGGGACTGTTGTATTATGTGATTCAAGGGCTGTTGTATTATGTGTCTCAGGGGCTGTTGTATTATGTGTCTCAGGGGCTGGTATTATGTGTTCTCAGGGCTGTTGTATTATTTCTCTCAGGGGCTGTTGTATTATGTGTCTTTGTTGTATTATGTGTCTCAGGGGCTGTTGTATTATTTCTCTCAGGGGCTGTTGTATTATGTGTCTCAGGGGCTGTTGTATTATGTGTCCTCAGGGGCTGTTGTATTATTTCTCCTGGGGCTGTTGTATTATGTGCTCAGGTGCTGTTGTATTATGTCTCAGGGCTGTTGTATAATGTGTCTCAGGGCTGTTGTATTGTGTCTCAGGGTTGTTGTATTATTGTCTCAGGGGCTGTTGTATTATGTCTCAGGGACTGTTGTGTCTCAGGGGCTGTTGTATTATGTGTCTCAGGGCTGTTGTATTATGTGTCTCAGGGGCTGTTGTATTATGTGTCTCAGGGACTGTTGTATTATGTGTCTCAGGGCTGTTGTATTATGTGTCTCAGGGCTGTTGTATTTTCTCAGGGCTTTTTATTATGTGTCTCAGGGTGTAGTTATTATGTGTCTCGGGGCTGTTGTATTTATGTCTCAGGGACTGTTGTATTTTCTCAGGGCTGTTGTATTATGTGTCTCAGGGCTGTTGTATTATGTGTCTCAGGGGCTGTTATGTGTCTCAGGGACTGTTGTATTATGTGTCTCAGGGGCTGTTGTATTATGTCTCAGGGGCTGTTGTATTATGTGTCTCAGGGGCTGTTGTATTATGTCTCAGGGGCTGTTGTATTGTGTGTCTCGGGGCTGTTGTATTATGTGTCTCAGGGGCTGTTGTATTATGTGTCTCAGGGCTGTTGTATTATGTGTCTCAGGGCTGTTGTATTGTGTGTCTCGGTGTTGTATTATGTGTCCTGGGGTCTGTTGTATTATGTGTCTCAGGGTGTAGTATTATGTGTCTTGGGTTCTGTTGTATTATGTGTCTCAGGGGCTGTTGATTGTGTGTCTCAGGGCTGTGTTGTATTATGTGTCTCAGGGGCTGTTGTATTTTGTGTCCAGGGACTGTTGTATTATGTGTCTCAGGGCTGTTGTATTATGTGTCTCAGGGCTGTTGTATTATGTCTCAGGGGCTGTTGTATTGTGTCTCAGGGCTGTTGTATTATGTGTCTCAGGGCTGTTGTATTATGTGTCTCAGGGGCTGTTGTATTGTGTCTCAGGGGCTGTTGTATTATGTGTTTCAGGGCTGTTGTATTATGTGTCTCAGGGCTGTTGTATTATGTGTCTCAGGGCTGTTGTATTTTTGTGTCTCAGGGACTGTTGTATTATGTGTCTCAGGGGCTGTTGTATTATGTGTCTCAGGGCTGTTGTATTGTGTCTCAGGGGCTGTTGTATTATGTGTCTCAGGGGCTGTTGTATTATGTGTCTCAGGGGCTGTTGTATTATGTGTCTCAGGGGCTGTTGTATTATGTGTCTCAGGGGCTGTTGTTATGTTAGGTTAGGTTGGAAACGCTGGTGTGTCGAAACGGTAAACAGAAAAGTTGCTTTATTTACCTTGTCTTGCCTGTGATTTGCTGAATCCACGCGTATGCGGGTGTAATCTCCGGTGATTGGTTGGTCGGTCTTTCCTTCCGCACCAAGTTGCTCACTGGTGTGTTTTGTTGTGTTATTAGTTAACCTAACCTAAACTTCATGCTAACTAATGCTAACCTAATCTAACCTAGTGCTAACATGACCTAACTTAATCTAACTTAACTGGGAAGGAAAGGATAATGGGAGGGAGAAGTAGAGAAAGAGCAAAGATGAGAAGAAGAGAAGGAAGAATTGAAAAAGGAAGGAAGGAAGGAAGGAAGGAAGGAAGGAAGGAAGAAGGAAGGATTGATAAGCCAAAGGATAGAACAGTCTTGGTATAAATAACAGGTGAGAGTCGGCTTACCTGAGGGAGTAGGGAGAGGCAGGTGAGGTAGGGAGAGTAGGAGTGAGGGAGTAGGTGAGAAAGCAGGGCTATTACTCTTATTGGTTTAGTCTCTCTCTCTCTCTCTCTGTGTCTGCCTCACGCCTTCAACCAAGTATTTTCACCATCTGACCTTTCCCTCACCCCTCACCTCCTCTCTCTCTCTCCTCCCTACCTCCTCTCTCTTCCCCACCACCCTCACCTCCCTACTTCCTCCCTTCACTCTCCTCACCTCCTTCCACTTTCACCTCACCCCCCCACCTGGCTCTAAAAAGCTTTCAGACACACACACACACGCACACACTTTAATTGAATTTCTTCTCTCTCTCTGAAGATATACACTGGCTGAGTGGATACAGCGTTCACCTCCTCTCCCAAGGGACGGGTTCTATCCCGGCACTCTCAGTTCACCCAGCTGTGAATGGGCGCCTCATACTGCAGTTGGGAAAGCAAAGGATGTCGAGTACAGAGCCGACGCAGTACTATATCCACCACACTCTTAACTCTCTCTAACATTTAAACGGTCTCCAATCTCAATCTTGTTAGGCAAAACGAATTTACCTAATCCGATTAAATCTGTTATTAAACTGTTTGTGTATCATTGTTAGTCCATTTATTTAAGAGAGAGGAGAGAGAGAGAGAGAGGAAGGAGGGAGAGGAAGAGGAGGCAGAGGAGGAGAGAGAGAGAGAGAGAGAAGGATGAGAGAGAGAGAGAGAGAGAAGGGAGAGAGAGAGAGAGAAGGAGGGAGAGGAAGAGAGGCAGAGGAGGAGAGAGAGAGAGAGAGAGAGGATGGAGAGAGAGAGAGAGGAGAGAGGGAGGAGAGAGAGAGAGAAGGAGGGAGAGGAAGAGAGGAGAGGAGGGGGAGAGAGAGGAGAGAGAGAGAGAGAGAGAGAGAGAGAGAGAGGGAGAGAGAGAGGCAGAGGAGAGAGAGAGAGAGGAGGGGAGGAGAGAGAGGGGGGGAGGAGAGGAGGGAGGGAGAGAGGAGAGAGAGAGAGAGAGAGGAAGAGAGGAGGAGGAGAGAGAGAGAGAGAGAGAGAGAGAGAGAGAGAGAGGAGAGAGAGGAGGAGGGGAGGGAGAGAGGCGGAGGAGGAGAGAGAGAGAGAGGGGAGAGAGAGAGAGGAGAGAGAAGAGGAGAGAAGAGAGGAGAGGAGGAGAGAGATAGAGAAGGAGGAGAGAGGAGGAGGAGAGAGGAGAGAGAGGAGAGGGGGAGAGAGAGAGAGAGGAGGAGAGAGAGAGAAGGAGGAAGAGGAAGAGAGAGGAGAGAGAGACAGAGAGAAGTTCTGTTAGGTTAGTTTGTCAAAACCCCAAACTCATTAACCTTCTCCTTTTTCACCCCTTCCCCTCCTCTCTCTCACCCCCCATACCCTCTCCTCACCCCTTCCCCTCCTCACCCCCTCTCCACCTTACCCTCCCTCCTCATTCCTCCACCCATTCTCCTCCTCACCCCCCTCTCCACCTTACCCTCTCCTCACCCCCTCCCTCACCCCCCTCTCCACCTTACTCCTCCTCTCCTCACCCCCTCTCCACCTTACCCTACCCCTCACCCCCTCCACCTACCTCCCCTCCTCTTCCTCACCCCCTCTCCACCTTACTCCCCCTCCTCACCTCTCTCCACTTACCTCCTCCTCACTCTTCCACCTTACCTCCTCCTCCTCTCACCCCCTCTCCACCTCCTCCTCCTCCTCACCCCCTCTCCACCTTACCCTCCCTCCTCATCTCATTCCTCCCTCACTCTCTCCACCTTACTCCCTCCTCCTCACCCTCCATCCCTCCCTCCTCACCCTCTCCACCTTACCCTCCCTCCTCATCCCTCTCCACCTTACCTCCCCCTCCTCACCCCCTCCACCTTACCCTCCCCACCTTACCCCCCTCCTCCATTCCCCTCCTCCTCATCCCTTCCACCTTACTCCTCCCTCTCACCCTCTCCACTTACTCCTCCCCACCTTACCCTCTCCCCACCTCAATCTAAGCTCCCCCCAAAATACTTCAGTCCTACATCCATCACTACTTCCTGGTCCCAGTTATAGGTCACAAACTAACCTAACGTGACCTAGCATGACCTGACCTCTATATATAACCGTTACCAGGTCATAGTGGTTGCTGGGGTCAGGTCAGATGGTCAATTCATCTGCTGGGAGTGGGTTTCGACGCGGTGGGAGAGTGAAACATTTAAACAGATCTCGGTCAGTCAGCCAGCCAACCCCACACACACACTATTGACATCGCTCTTGTTTCCTGTATTAATTAAGATACAACAGGTACAATTACAGGCACAGTACAGGTAAAGATACAGGTACAAAGTTTCAGTGATAGTACATAAATTCATCACTAACTTGACTCATGTTTTGCTCTACGTTAAGTTCCTGGCTGAGTGGTATAATTATTCCTTCATTAAATACAAGTTCGAAGATTCGATCCTCGGGGTTTGCTGTGCGTAGTACTGTATAGTGAAGTTACGAAATGTATTAGTTATATTTCATGTATGTACGTATGTATGTATTTAATAGAGATACGTTGTTTATGATTATTATTATTATTTATATATGAATTTAGGATCATTTTACCGGGTTATTACAGCTAAGTTACGTGCCAGTTCGGTTTAAAAGCTCCTAAAGCTCCGTTTTCTCTCACTCGCTTACAATAATATAGTGTCTAAAATACTTCTAATATCTCTATCGATTCTATTAATTATATACGCTCTACTAACTCGAGTATTTAAATTAATTTGTATTTTTTTATTTATGTGATGAGGGATTTGGAATGAGTTAGGTCTTAATTTTATATATGAAAGAATCTGCCAGCGAGTAGGCACCGAGTGAGTTCATTCAAGACCAGACTTGACCAACACTGGTGTAGGTACAGAAACACCCTGGAGCCAGTACATGCCCAGTACTTGCCAACAGTGCGTAACAGAGAGCCAGTATTACTTAACAGTGTGCAACAGAGAGAAAGTACTTGCCAACAGTGTGTAACAGAGAGCCACTACTTGCCAAGAGTGTGTTAGAGTGAGTCAGTACATTCCCACTACTTGGCAACAAGTAAAATAAGCTAGGGAAGGGGAGGGCAACTTTCAGGTTAGGTTAGGTTTGATAAAGTTAGGTTAGGTTAGATTAGGTGAGGTTAGATTAGGTTAGGTTAGATTAGGTTAGGTTAGGTTAGATTAGGTTAGGTTAGATTAGGTTAGGTTAGGTTAGATTAGGTCAGGTTAGATTAGGTCAGGTTAGATTAGGTTAGGTTAGATTAGGTTAGGTTAGATTAGGTTAGGTTAGATTAGGTTAGGTTAGATTAGATTAGTTTTTCTATGGAACCATTCATTTACATGTATTATAATGATATACATAATGACCCCAAAGAAAATACATAGAAGTTATCTCTAATAGACAATTACCCCCTTTACCAGAACACATATACAGACTGCATATATCTGTACCACATATATATATATACTTACATATTTCACCACACATATTTATCTTATCGTAAACATCATAGAATAAATTAATGCATCCTAAAGTATCGTCGCCATTACAATAATTCTTTATCTCTTCATTATTGTATTACATCTGATTTAGTCTTGTTTAGGAGTTTATTCTGATTTATGAGTACAGTACAGAATTATATAAAGAGTAGACACAGGTAGATTACAGGTAGACAGGTAAATTACAGGTAGACACAGGTAAATTACAGGTAGATATGGGTATATTACAGGTAGACACAGGTAAATTACAGGTAGACACAGGTAAATTACAGGTAGACACAGGTAAATTACAGGTAGACACAGGTAAATTACAGGTAGATATGGGTATATTACAGGTAACACAGGTAAATTATAGGTAAATATGGGTATATTACAGGTAGCTACACGTACATACAAGGTAGACTCGATAATTTACAGGTAGATACATGTAAAATGCAGGTAGATTAAAGGTAGATATAGGCCAATTATAGGTAGATACAGGTAAATTTCAGGTAGATTACAGGTAAATTTCAGGTAGATTACAGGTAAACTAAACACACACACAGCTCATTGCCACTAACGCCTTCATCTTATGGTGAAAACTGTACATCACAAGGTGCTTAATTAATCTTATGTCTACCAACCCCAAACACGTAAATGACTCACCGCAGTACAATTATCCCTATGACATTATGATAATTAACAATGCTAAATAACTCATTAGTACTTTTGTGACACGTAATTAAAGTTTATCGTCATTAGAGTTAATTTGGTTATTATTATCGTTATTATAGTATTCTTGTTGTGTTCAAATTATCGCTGGTATTTTTATTTTGACTTTGTTGTTGAGTTGTTGAGGGTGGGTTGTTGAGGGTGGGTTGTTGAGGGGTTGTTGATGGGTTGACGTGGAGTGTTGAGAGTGGGTTGTTGACGGTGGTTGTTGAGGTGGATTGTTGAGGTGGGTTGTTGAGGTGGGTTGTTGAGGTGGGTTGTTGACGGTGGGTTGTTGAGGGTGGGTTGTTGAGGTGGGTTGTTGAGGGTGGTTGCTGAGGGTGGTTGTTGACGGTGGGTTGTTGACGGTGGGTTGTTGAGGGTGGGTTGTTGAGGGTGGGTTGTTGAGGTGGGTTGTTGAGGGTGGGTTGGTTGGGGTTGTTGACGGTGGGTTGTTGACGGTGGGTTGTTGACGGTGGGTTGTTGACGGTGGTTGTTGAGGGTGGGTTGTTGAGGGTGGGTTGTTGAGGTGGGTTGTTGACGGGAGTGTTGAGAGGGTTGTTGACGGTGGGTTGTTGAGGGTGGGTTGTTGACGGTGGAGTGTTGAGAGGGGTTGTTGACGGTGGGTTGTTGAGGGTGGATTGTTGAGGGTGGGTTGTTGAGGGTGGGTTGTTGAGGGTGGGTTGTTGATTGTGGGTTGTTGAGGGTGGGTTGTTGAGGGTGGGTTGTTGAGGGTGGGTTGTTGAGGGTGGGTTGTTGAGGTGGGTTGTTGAGGGTGGGTTGTTGAGGGTGGGTGTTAGGTGGTTGTTGAGGGTGGGTTATTGAGAGTGGGTTGTTAGGTATATGTTGTTAAGTATGGGTTGTTAATGATGAGCCACTAAGCTATGTTGGGTCTCGTTAAATTGGGTTCTCACTAAACTCTACCGGACTCCTCCTCTCCCCAACCCTCCTCCCCCACCCCCTCCTCCCCCCCTCACCCCCCAAAAAAAATCACTAAACGAACACACAGATTAATTATATCATACAATGTAAACCATAAAACACATCCCAGATATTAAACTAATTCATTTAAATATCTGTTCTTTATTATTCTCTATTTCAGCCGATTTAACCAATACTTAATTATGTATCTAAATAATTGGGTGAATTATTATATTTTTATTTTATTTTATTGTTTTTAAATCAATGACTTTAAAATTGTAATAAAAATCGCTAGAAGGATAAAAGTTCTTAAAGTAGTTCAGTCTTTCTGCCATCGTGTGTAAACTAACCAGTCAGTGTCACCAGTTTAGTTCAGTCTTACGATAAACCAGTTAATATGTGATTCCTCTTCTCCAGTTACTTAAAATTTCGACTGTGAACAAGAATTAGAAAAAATTAAATAAATTATGAATGTTGTTAAGTGATAAAGAATAATATAGAGAGAAATAAGAAAAGGGAATGAAAATCACACGCCTAAGAAAAAAGTGTGTGTGTGTGTGTGTGTGTGTGTGTGTGTGTGTGTGTGTGTGTAATGTTCTCCACTTCCAACATTTACTTACACTACTACCAATGTTTACTGTAGGTCTATAATGGTCAATAATAATATGGGTGTGAGAACGAACAGCCAATTAGAAGTCCTGAAACGTGTGAATACATGTGAATAAAACAAGTACATTTGTTAATTCTTGTTAATTATAAGTTAATTACCATGATACTTATACATAATGGTATTTAAAGTAATTCATTAATATTCTAACGTAAATAAACCAAATTCCATCATTTTAACTTAGGGTTGGCGACCACAGCCCACTCGTCATAGCCTTCAGAGACACGTATACAAATTTCTCTTATGTAATCAATTAACTGATAACAGGTACAGGTATAATAACATAAGACTGATTTAGTAGATAGTTAATTAAATCCATAGGTGTTTTCGTTAGCTCTTATGATACAGAGAGCATTTTATCGTTGCCTGTGAGACTGTTTTTTTTTAAGTCTCCCCCAAAAAAATAAATTAAGAAGAAAACGTATTCGAGTCTGTTAGATTTTTTGTGTAATTCGGGTATGATGCATCGGTGTGCCGGATAGATTCGTTAAGCCGGATAGATTAATTAAACCGGATAAATTCGTTTTATATTTAGGTGAAAAGACAGACACACACACACACACACATCGCTTCTTCTCTCTTTAATTATACGAAGATACAGACAGACAGAGAGGAGCGGGGTTAAGTCACAATAAAAGAGAGAGAGAGAGAGACATTCATTCATGGTATACTGTTATTACCTCACTGTAACATGGACCTCCTTTAAGGCACAGTACACTATGTTAAGCATTATACCACGACCACACGATAAACAAACCCCGATTAACGATAATGATGATTTTCTTGTAATTAATTAGTCATCATTATAATTGTTTGTCTTTTATTTAGGTCGTTAACAGATGAATCACCATACTAGAGAGATTAATAGACGTTGGTGTGTTTATTAGTGTCCAAAGTGGAGATGTTAACGTAAATTACTATGTTATAATTTAAGAAGACGTAATGATGTGGAAATTAATACGTGAGAATATTTAATGTTTTTGTTTTGCTCGGCTAGTTGAAGGAATTAACGTGTATAATAATGTGTAAGAGTGTGGAGGCCGGTGTAGTGGTAGAGACATAGACTGGACAAACGAAGGCAGAACGTGACCGGAACTTTAAACTTTAGCGGGATGCAGTATAAACCCTCCCCCACCCGTGTAGGTCTAAACTTAAGTTCCTCCGTCCTGCCCTCCTACAGGAGTAAGCAGTGCCATCACCGCCTCAATCATCGTGGAAGAGGAAGAGGACGAGCAGTCGCCTCCACTATGGGAGCGAGCCAGGTGAAGATGGGTCCCCCTCCCCCTAGTGTCCCCCTCCCTCAGTTCCCCCTAGTGTCCCCCTCCCTCAGTTCCCCTAGTGTCCCCTCCCTCAGGTCCCCCCGTGTGTCCCCTCCCTCAGGTCCCCCAGTGTCCCCTCCTGTTCCCCCTAGTGTCCCCCCTCAGGTCCCCCCCAGTGTCCCCCTCCCTCAGGTAAACTAGTTGGTGATGATGGCTGGTGAAGACTCGCAGTCCCTCGACCACCTCTCCTCGCTACCTTCTCCCCGCTGTCCCGCTCCTCCCGTCACGCCTATGATCATCGCCTCAACCACTCTCCAGGTGGTCACGTAAGGACCTGGTACTCTCCCCCGCCCACACGACTCTCAAACAAAATTTAACTCTCATTAAAAGTTGATGGAACAATAATAATGGTGCAGAAAACAGTTGGCGTGGTGTGGGCTGCAGGGTGTTGAGGCTGGGCTGCAGGGTGTTGAGGCTGGGCTGCAGGGTGTTGAGGCTGGGCTGCAGGGTGTTGAGGCTGGGCTGTAGTACCTGTGTTCCCAAGAAGCATGGGTGAAGTGGTGTTGTGTGGAGGGAGAGGTGTGGCGAGGATGGTGGTGAGGTGGGCAGATCTTCACCACTCACATCATCAACTATGGATGCCACTGGCAGTTAAGTCTTGGCTTTTCCCCTCCAAGAGTCCCAGTCAGGATTGTGTTAGTGGTAGGTAGTAGTTGACGGTGTCTTGTATGGAGCTCCTGTCATGGGAGGCTCCTCGGGACGTCTTGTAAAAGCTTTTAAAACATTTGTGGCTTTTTAGTCTCTATCATATGGATGTAGAGCGTGTAAACAGCTCACTCCTCCGTGGTTCTGCCTGAATTATCGATGTTTTTACTAAATAAACTAAAAAACATAATAGTAAACATGTGCTTGTGTCTCGCTGTTGAGTCCTCCGCCAGCTGAAGCCACAAACACTTTCTTCTAACAGTCTTAAATAAGTTGCTTAACAAACTATCAGGATAAAAAAATATATTTATATAAGGGTGTGACGAGCGTATGTTCGCCAGCACTGACGATCCTCAGTCCAGGTGCCAGCAGAGCCAAACAGCGGGAGACGATGTTTGTATGTTGTGTCGCTCGACCATAAACTATTCTCTTATTGCTAGTTGTAAATAAACCAAATGAACTAAACCAACAGACCATCTATGATAAACCTTGGCTGATGCATGGTTAAATCTATACACATTTGTTTGCTTCATTCTGGGTAATAGTTCTGTTTTTAATTCACTCTACCTCACGTGTGCTGCATGATGCTAAATCAATTTTTCCCTCCATTAAGCCATATTAGTATTTTTTTTAATAGATTATACGATGTCTGCATACTTCTACTGAACTCACCACAACATGCAATTGCAAAAAAATATATGGGAGATCTGTTTAATGACTTGTTGCAGGAATTTGTAAGTTGTTGATGGTGTGTTAATGAGTTGATTAAGAGTTGCTGAGGTGAGGTAAGGTGAGCCACGAGGAGTATGGAGTAAGTAAAGTATAAGGTCTCCTGAACAGTGGTAGTGTGGGTGGCTCCTCACACTGTGGGTGGCTCCTCACACTGTGGGTGGCTCCTCACACTGTGGGTGGCTCCTCATAGTGTGGTGGCTCCTCACACTGTGGGTGGCTCCTCATAGTGTGGGAGGCTCCTCACAGTGTGGGTGGCTCCTTACAATGTGGGTGGCTCCTTACAATGTGGGTGGATCTCACAGTGTGGGCGGCTCCGCAGTGTGGGTGGTTCCTCAAGTGTGCGCCTGCAGGGGTGGCTCTCACAGTGTGCGTGGCCTCATAGTGTGGGTGGCTTTTTCATAGTGTGGGTGGCTCATGGGGCGGCCTGCAGTGTGGGTGGCTCTCCAGTGTGGGTGGCTCACAGGGGTGGCTCACAGGTGGCCTCATAGTGTGGGCGGGTCCGCAGGGGTGGCTCACAGTGGGGTGGCTTCTCACAGTGTGGGTGGCTCACAGTGTGGGGTGGCTCACAGTGTGGGTGGCTCCTCGCAGTGTGGGTGGCTCACAGTGTGGGTGGCTCCTCGCAGTGTGGGTGGCTCCTCACAGTGTGGGTGGCTCCTCACAGTGTGGGTGGCTCCTCACTGTGTTAGTGATGCTGTAGATGGTTGTCTTAATACATCTCTTCACAAGGTAAAATAATACTTTATTTACACACACACACACACACACACACACACACACAACATTTGCCTTTTTTTTAAAACAAAACTAAAGATTTTTTCTTAAATTTTAAGTAGTGATAATTTTGTGTTCAATGTAAAATGGATAATTTTTTAATATAATTTTAGTTAGATAAGATGAACACAGATGAACAATGTCTTAAATTTTCCCTAAATTATTATAGAAATTTCCTGTGTGTAAACTAAATATTTTATGATCTAAAATATAATAACTTTTGGTGTTTGATAAAGAACTAATAACACCGTAGCATGTGCTTTAGATATTGACTCTTGTGTGTGTAAGTGGTCTCTGCTGTAGTGGTGCTCTGGTCAACCTCTCAACAGACAGACTGTGTCAAGTAGAGCCTCGTGTTCTGTAGCCTTAGTTCACCCCATAATGACGGCTTTTAACATGTGTACAGTTAACATGTGTACAGTTAACAAGTGTACAGTTAACATGTGTACAGTTAACATGTGTATAGTTAACATGTGTACAGTTAACAAGTGTACAGTTAACATGTGTACAGTTAACATGTGTACAGTTAACATGTGTACAGTTAACATGTGCGTTAACATGTGTACAGTTAACATGTGTACAGTTAATATGTGTACAGTTAACATGTGTACAATTAATATGTATACAGTTAACAAGTGTACAGTTAACATGTGTACAGTTAACATGTGTATAGTTAACATGTGTACAGTTAACAAGTGTACAGTTAACATGTGTACAGTTAACATGTGTACAGTTAACAAGTGTACAGTTAACATGTGTACAGTTAACATGTGTATAGTTAACATGTGTATAGTTAACATGTGTACAGTTAACATGTGTACAGTTAACATGTGTACAGTTAACATGTGTACAGTTAACATGTGTACAGTTAACATGTACAGTTAACATGTGTACAGTTAACATGTGTACAGTTAACATGTGTACAGTTAACATGTGTACAATAACATGTGTACAGTTAACAAGTGTACAGTTAACATGTGTACAGTTAACATGTGTATAGTTAACATGTGTACAGTTAACAAGTGTACAGTTAACATGTGTACAGTTAACATGTGTACAGTTAACAAGTGTACAGTTAACATGTGTACAGTTAATTTATCTCAACCTTCAAAGGTTATATTAACACTGTTTGTTATAGTTAACTGGCCCGCCGCTCCTCCCCTCAGGCGTGTGACAGTGAGGCGTGACATATGACTCACTACTCTGAGACAACACCTTTACGCCTGACGAACAACACAGTACAATAGGCAGTGCAGTGAATCCACTATATAACGGACTTCTTTCTCCTTTATAATCCGTTAAATAGAGGATTTTTCATATCCAACGGACCCTTGATATTACGGATTATCGTATCGATAGTGTTCGTTCGATGGAGGTTTTATATTTAATAAACCCTCGATATAGCGGACTTTTCTTCGCTATATAGTCCGTTAAATAGAGGTTTCACTGTAAACATGAATAAAATAAGTGTAGTCAATATATAAGTTAATGTTTACTATACAAAACTTGCATCGTTTATTGTCATGATAACAAAAGAATATATATTATTAGTTCAGGTATTCAACTCTCGCCTTCCAACACCAAGATCATTACTACATTACACAGCAACAATAACCTTCGTTTAAGTATACTATCGTGTGACTATAGCGCTGGATTTAATGTACACAGGACAATGACTTAGGTGTTGTGTAGCCGTGAGTGTAGTTTCAACCTTTACTAGATCGACTAAAGTTTTGTATTTCCCGCAGGAGGATGTCCGCCATCTGCTTCGTATGTAACCTGCCCATCCTGAGTCACCAGGTGGGGCTGGTGCATGACGAACTCCAGAGCTGCGTCCCCCAGACCCCGAGTGGGTCGCAGGGACTCTTCCGCCCAGATCACCACCATCGAGCCTCCTCGTGAAGTGCGGGAGACTTCTCCTCCCACCTCCCGCAGGCGACGATCCTCTGGCACAGCTCACCGACATCTTGCGAGATTGGGGACGACGGGATATAACGGAACAGCGCTCCACCAGTACCTGTACGACCACCACCAGCACCCCGGTCGGTCCCCTCACTCGCAGGGAGAGTCGTGACCTTAGTCGAAGAGAATCCATCGCAGACATCGCTAGGTCTCTACCATGGCGACGAAAAGACTCGATCGTCGAAGTTCCTCGCATCAAAACTCGGCGGGAGTCTTCGGCCGAAATGAAGAAGAGACGACAGAGCAGTACAGACATTCGCTCAGACATTGCCAAGTTCCTGGCCAGACGAGAGAGCGTTGCAGAAATCCTACGGAGGCGGCGGGACTCCCTGGAACAGGAGAAGAAGGAGCGGCGCGACTCTACCACACAGGTTTATACACGATCAAGTCGCAATAGTATAGACAAAACGTCATCACCTGATCGGCCAGAAATACATTCTCCTCGGCACGTGTCTTCACCCGAACCCCGAGACCTGATGCCCAGAACCATCGTTACTACACAAGTGTCATCAGAATCCCATGTTTCACAAACCTCGCTGGTGTCACAGGTGTCGACGGGTGGGAAGGACCCATCAGACCCCGGAATCATGGAACCCAGGTCGCCGGTGTCGTCCCCGGCGCCCTCCTCCCCCACCACCACTATACGTCGAGAATCTACCACCCAGATATACCGCGGCAGACGAGACTCTCGGCCGCAAGTGTCGCCTGAGCGAGGGTCAGGACGAGGTAGTCGAGAGCCATCACCCAAATACCGAGGACTGAGGCGACAGTCGACGGCCATCGAGGAAGGTCTTCCACTCCCTGGCTCACGTCGAGGCTCCCGACCCTTCCTTCCCCGACGCCCCTGAGACAGATGGGCTATCTAAAAAATGCCGTCGAGACTCTGTCTCCCGACTCGGCGGCAGCGGAGGAGCTGTATATGGGTAGGAAGGCGCGACGGGACTCCCGACCCCATCTGTCTCCAGAGGCCAGTGACTCCAACTCCAGGGAAACATCTCCTAGAAGTCGACTCAGGAGACAGTCAACCACAGCGGCCGAGTACTGTGGTCGGGGCCGTCGACCTTCCCGCCTCCCTCGCTCCCCAGACTCTTCCTCAACTTGTTTTCCAGAGAACACTCGCCAAAAGAGCGAGGTCTTCGACGTCAGTCAACCACCGAAGAAATCTTACTGTCTCGGGGATTTCGTCGACAGTCGACAACAGAGGACATAATGCGAGCCCGTAACTTCCGTCGGCAGAGTACCCAGAGTGAGGAGATGTCACGCCTGGGGCGCAGAGACTCCAGCGCCCAGATCACCGACGGCACCTTAGCTACCATGACTGTTGAGACCTCGTGTGCCTTCTTCGACACCTCGACCAGTAAGAGAGAGACCAGTTGTTAAGCACGACGCCTTAAGCTTCTCAGGGTCAGCCTTGCATGACACTGTTGCTCTCCTCTACACGCTCCCTGCCTGTGTCCTTCCATTACTCTCTCTTACAGTACGCTGTTATTTTGTATTAACACAATAATGATCTGGTCTAGACTTATGTGTCGTGTACTATGTGACTCTTGGTTGACGCCTCCGTAGTTGTGTTGTCTGCTGTGTGAGCGGAGTGGTAACAGGTGACGAAACTGAAAGCTTTTCCTGCTGTCAAACACTTGCTGTCGTACTAACACTCCTCCATCACACACAGTACTTGAACAAACACACATACATAAGCATTTTGAACAGACAGACATTCTGGCCTCTAGTCATCACCTCAATGAACCAAACTCATCTAATCTACTTTTATTACGCAAATCTCTTCATTATATTTCCATTCAATTGACATTGTTATTCGCCTTTCATACATTTCATTCACTCTAAAAAATACATCTCAAATTTATAACAGTAATTAACCACATGTAGCACAATTAAAACAATAAATTAACCTTATAATACAAACAGTTAAGTACGCATTACAGATACAGTCATTCGCAGTTAATTAGTGTTAAAAACGCTCTGTCTTAATCTAAATAGAAATAATAATTAGCCTCAAAACGTATTAATGTGTTGAGGGGGCCACTTCACACACCTATAATATCCAGACACCTATTTTGTGGAGAGAATCTGGAGACGATGGCCAGGTAGTGTGCGGGCGAAGGAGGCATGTGTAGGGACGGCTGTTCTGTTTACATATTGACTGGGATGGTTGCTGGAGACGTGGCGGACGCTCCTTCGAATACCCAAACCCATTCTAAACTAGACACAACTCCGTAAGTCTTTTGGAGAATACGACAAGTAATTTCAAAAGCTGTTATATCGAGTGATTGTGTAAATAGAAGAGTTATTGATGCTGAATCATGTTTGGGTAGAATGAACTCGAGTTCTGTTTTCTTTATAAATGCTGTTGAATCTTCACGTTTTCGCCTGGGTTTTGTTTTTCTTTTCTGTCACTTATAATTAATTTTCTTTTGTTTCGTGTGACATAGCACCAAGCAGCGTCATATCACTTATAGCTGATTCGCTTTGTTTGTGACATAGCATCAAGCAGCGTCAAATCACTTATAGCTGATTCGCTTTTGTTTCGTGTGACATAGCATCAAGCAGCGTCATATCACTTATAGCTGATTCGCTTTTGTTTCGTGTGACATAGCATCAAGCAGCGTCAAATCACTTATAGCTGATTCGCTTTTGTTTCGTGTGACATAGCATCAAGCAGCGTCAACGATTTTGTTTCGTGACTAGCATCAAGCAGCGTCATATCACTTATAGCTGATTCGCTTTTGTTTCGTGTGACATAGCATCAAGCAGCGTCATATCACTTATAACTGATTCGCTTTTGTTTCGTGTGAGATCATCATAAAGCAGCGTCCCGTTACGTCACGTGTTGCATGCTAAACCAGCTTGTGACGATGGTGTTAGTAATGTTGTTGTCTCAGAAGTTAAATGCATTGCCGTATGTTAATTTACTGTTTAACGTGACTTCCCTTTCCCACCCCACTACCCTCACTTTCACCTCTAGGACTACTTTCTTTGGTTCACTTTCACTTTATCTTCATGATCACTGTATAAGACTGGCTTTATCTTCATGTTCACTGGTCTAATGACGTTGTATGGTCACTTTCACTCCTAAATAATCACTTTTTCTTCATTTTCACTTTGTAATGCTCACTTCCTTTCCACTTTCCCCATTAGAATGACTGGTTGACTGTCCTGGCTGCCTTTTATTAGACTGTGATTTGCGATTAAACTGTCCCTGTGGTGTATAAAATAGTACCAGTTACTACACAGTCACCAGTCAGGCAGCCAGGACCTTGACTACTAAGACTGTACTAACTGGCTCTGGATTCTCAAAGCTTTATGTGTTTAATTCTCGTAAGTCAATAAATAAGAATGTTTAATAGTTAGACTTAGATTACTATATAAATATGGCCGACCTAAACATGGTAATCGTGAAATGCATGTGCTAACCTAACCTAACCTAGCGCCCCCAGGCCCCGTTGTGGGTCGTTTGACCTGTGCCCGGGTGGGCTAATTCACGTTAAAAAAACTAACCTAATCTGCCTTAACTAACCTAATCTAACCTACCTAAAGTAACCTAACCTAAACCTGAACTAACCTAACCTACTTTAAATAATCTAAAGTAACCTAACGCTAACACTAACCTAACGCTAACCTAACGCTTACCTAACCTAACACTAACCTAACGCTAACCTAACGCTAACCTAACCTAACCTAACGCTAACCTAACCCAAATAAAACTAAGAACCTTTGAGAATCCAGCCCAAAAAACCTAGTACTCTTAATTGTTATTGTTATTCTGTTCTTCAATCACCATCTACTGTTCTCCTACCATAACATTCTGTTCTGTTGTTCGTGTTAAAAAAAAGTTATTCAACAAGCATGTGTTGATATAAATTGTGTGATATACATTTCTAGATAAAAATTTGTATGACTAAATATGTTCATGTGTTCTTTAATGCAATATAAATTTATATAAATCAACGTGAGATAAATGTGTATAAATGGTTGTTTGCATAAAGTGAGTCTCGGCCTATATAAACAACCCATATAAACAACTACGTGAATAATTGAGCTATATAAACTAACGCACGTGACACACACACACACACACACACACACTGTAGGTGCATGAATAAAAGTAACCACCCTCCATCCCTCACCCCCATCACCACCCCCTCTCACCTGTACCCCCATCACCCCACACACCTCACCTGTACCCCCATCACCACCCCTCTCACCTGTACCCCCATCACCACCCCTCTCACCTGTACGCCCCATCACCCCACCCCTCTCACCTGTACCCCCCATCACCACCCCCCACCTGTACCCCCATCACCACCCCTCCTGACCCACCCACCCACCTGTACCCTCACCACCCCTGTCCCCATCACACACCTCTCACCTGACCCATCACCCCACACCTCTACCTGTATCCCATCACCACCCTCTCACCCCCATCCCACCCCTCTCACCTGTACCCCATCACCACCCCTCACCTGTACCCCATCCCACCCCTCTCACCTGTACCCCATCCCACCCTCTCACCTGCCCATCACCCCCTCTCACCTGTCCCCATCACCCCACCCCCCCCCCATCACCACCCTCCTACCTGTACCCCCATCACCACCCCTCCTCACCTGTACCCCATCACCACCCCTCTCACCTGTATCCCCCATCACCACCCCTCTCACCTGTACGCCCCATCACCCCACACCCTCACCTGTACCCCCATCACCACCCTCCTCACCTTACCCCCATCACCACCCTCTCACCTGTACCCCCATCACCCACCCTCTCACCTGTACCCCATCACCACCCTCTCACTCATCACACCCTTCACCTGTACGCCCCATCACCCCACCCTCTCACCTGTACCCCCATCACCACCCCTCTCACCTGTACCCCCATCACCACCCCTCACCTGTACGCCCCATCACCCCACACCTCTCACCTGTACCCCCATCACCACCCCTCTCACCTGTGCCCCATCACCACCCCTCACCTGTACGCCCCATCACCCCACACCTCTCACCTGTACCCCCATCACCACCCCTCTCACCTGTACCCCATCACCACCCTCTCACTGTACGCCCCATCACCCCACACCTCTACCTGTACCCCCATACCACCCTTTGCCATCACCCTTCTACCTGTACCCCATCACCCCACACCTCACCTGAACCCATCACCCCTCTCACCTGTACCCCCATCACCCCACACCTCACCTGTGGCTAATCTTTCAGTTGTATCTCTTCATCAGTTTTTGAGTTATATAAGAACCCCAGACGATGTGAGGGAACGGAGAGAAGGATTGTGTTCATGTTAAAATCACCAATTGGAATGAAAATCGGCTAGTCTGACAACTTTACTCCTAAAAAACATTAACTAGTGATAAATGCCAGTCAGATATCAACGAAAAACTTTGACCCATTTTAAAATCTCTAAGTTAAATTTACATAAACATAAACTAAGCCAATTTAGTTCTTTTTTACTACATTGATGAAAGTTTATTTTTCCACAAAACATCAAATCACATTAAACCAATTTAACTTTTCTTTTTCTACAATAATGAAAGTTCATTCTTACATAAACAACAAATTAAACCAACTTATGTTTTTATTCTACTGTTTTATTATAATTTTAGTTTTATTTTCCTGTATATGGTGCCGGAGTGTGATGGCTTAAGTGTGTTTCTGAGAATGTGAACCTGAAATGTTTTAGTCTCGTTGTTGCTTTAGACAGTGTTGCCACCTCAGTGTCTGCCCCAGGCCGTCTTCTAAAACTATTTTTTTATCTCTCTTCTTCCTCTCAGGCAAAAAGAAAGGCAGATCCTCAAGTAAGTTAGAATACTTCTTCCTGATCTTCTTTTGTTTTTGTTTATTTTTGGATGAAAATATGATGTTTGTTTATGTTTTTGTTAGTGGAAATAAATTTTGGTTGTTTTTTTTTCCAGTGATGGTATTTGTTGATGTCATTGTTGTTTTTTAATAAATTTGTTTTTTTTAAAAGAATATGTCTGTTGATGTTTTTAAATGAAGAAATATCTGCTTGTCTGTCTGTTGCATTTTTAACACTGATAATCTGTTTGTCTCTTGCATTTTAACGGAGATTCCTGTTGCCTGTTGTTGTTGTTTTTACTAAAACCTCTGTTGTTCCTGATATTATTTTTAAAACAATGAGATTATCTTTTTGTCTGTTCACTCGGTTTAATGTGTTACTATCTGTTATCTGCTTTTACTTTTACTTTTATCCTATTCGCCACTGATCGGCTCGCTAGCCGCCCGGGCGATCGGTCACGTCTCTGTCACGCACTGTTGGCAAGTACTCGCATGCACCGGCTCCTGAATGTACCTGAACCTGCTCCAGTGTTGGTCAAGTCTTGTCTTGAGAGAGTTCACACCGGTGCCGTCACAACACTTTCTGGTAGATTGTTCCAAGAGTTCACAACTCACCCAAAAAGTTTGCCCTCACAGTTTCTGGACTTGCGGCTTTCAATCTTGAGCTGTGACCTCTGGGGCGAGCGTCCGCCAGCTCCAAGGACACTCGACTGAGTAGTGCCCCCTGAGATGCTTATACACCTCAACTAGGTCCCCCCTTGCCCGTCTGTAGTATAAGCTAGGCAAGTTCAGGCGCTCCAATCTCTCAGGGTAGCTGAGGTGCCGAAGTGCAGGCACCAGTCTGGTGGCCCTCCTTTGAACATTTTCAAGCTGTTGTCTGCTGTTGGTACAAGACACTTCTGTTACTTCCTGTTGCTAGTAACTCTATTCAAGTCTGTATTATCTCTCTCTCTCTCTCTCTCTCTCTCTCTCTCTCTCAGGTAATTATTCTTAGCTTGGTCAATATCATTTTATATAATTTTATTAATAATTCTTGTGTTGACTGCTGTTATATATCACCTAATGTATGTATGTAAGTATAAAGTGTGTGTGTGTGTGTGTGTGTGTGTGTGTGTGTGTGCGTTAAGTGGAACATAACTGATGACGTAATTGAATCATTATAAAACACTTTTATTTTTTATGTAACAAAATAAAAGATTAAACTGAAAGGAGAAAAAGATTTTGTTTTGGTCAAGCTAACGGTAGGTAGGGTTGACATGATAGGTAGGGTTGCCATGATAGGTAGGGTTGCCATGATAGGTAGGGTTGCCATGATAGGTAGGGTTGCCATGGTAGGGTTGCCATGATAGGTAGGGTTGCCATGATAGGTAGGGTTGCCATGATAGGTAGGGTTGCCATGATAGGTAGGGTTGCCATGATAGGTAGGTTGCCATGATAGGTGGGTTGCCATGATAGGTAGGTTGCCTTGATAGGTAGGGTTGCCATGATAGGTAGGCTGCCATGATAGGTAGGGTTGCCATGATAGGTAGGGTTGCCATGATAGGTAGGGTTGCCATGATAGGTAGGGTTGCCATAGATACCATACCATGGTAGGTAAGGTTGCCATGGCAATTAAAGTTGCCATGATAATTAAAAGTTGCCATGTAGTGAAATATAGGTCGCCACATCTATCGTGTTGGTGTACAGGACATCACCCCCAGCTATAGTGCCCTGTGACGTCAGAGAGAGGGGGATGAAGAGTCGGGAAAAAATATGATAATAATGTTACTAAGTCGTCCATTAAGACAAAATATTTCTATAGCTTATCTTCATTTTATAAGTGAAACGTGTAAGTAACTTTTTCTAGTCACACCTTCCTTCCTTTACCTCCTTCCTTCTTCTTTTCCGTACCTCCTCCTTCTCCTCCTCATTTTACCTCCTTCCTCCTATTTCCTCCTTTTCCTTCATCCCGTCTCCATTTCTTTCTTATTTGTCAAGGTCATAACTGAGTCATTGTTTGACCTGTGAAGCTGTCTGGACACTCGGTTATATCTACTTGTATTGTTGGCGTCTCGAGGTGGTGTAGGACCTTGTTGTTGTTTATGATATTGACAAGGACGTTATATACTGTATACACAAACATTATTATTGTTGTTGTTGGACGTGGACTCTACAACAGTGGTGACGAGACAACTGTAAATAATAAGATTTGTTGGCTGGTGTAGTCACATAATTGGCCACACGACCATCAAGTTGGCTGCCACAAAGTCTGTTCGTCGCCACAAGACAAAACAAGAGACACATGTATATGTCCGTCTAGTACATTTTGGTCACATATATGGTCAGCTTTTGTTTACTTTGCAAATTATTTATCGTTGGATAATTCGACATTCAAGTTTTCTCCACTGGTGTGTGTGTTATCGTACTGCAGGCTCCGGCGACAGTCAGCTGGGTCGATAGCCAGCAGGAGTTTCGCGGCCAGGCGTACGATTATTGTTCCACCATGGATCTAAGGTCTCCCTCTCACCATTCATGAACCACAAAGTCCCATCAAGACTTAAAATGGGTCGTAGGTGTCCGGGAGTACCGGTGAGGAAGAGTGGAGAGTGTGGGATGCGTGGTGAGGTAAGACACCAGCCACCAGCGCGAGGACACACACACACTCAGTACACAGGCCCACGGCTGCTCCTTAAAGAGTGAATTTCGTTTTGGTGCGGTGAGGCAGTGCACCAGCAGGTATTTCTCAAAGCGGGTGTTGAAGGAGGACGTGGCTAACCCCTCCTGGTGCTGGTGCTCGTCGACCTGTGAGAGACAAACATGAGGAGAGTGTGGGTGTGTAGAGGGCCCGTGACTCAGCTCTGAAGCTTGACCTTATAAACGTGACAAAGGTGTTGGTCAGTGTTACCCTGCTGCTGTTGCTGTCTGCTGTGGTAGTGTGCCCCCCACAGCCTTGGCCCCTGTCACCACTGTGTGTGAGGGTCCCCCCATCAGGGCTGTAGGGCGCGGACCAGTGATCTAACAGCCCCACACAGGGAGCAACAGCTGCCTGAGCCGTATCGTGACGGAAGTCGATAAATGCCACTGTGAGTTGTGCTGTGATGCTCCTTGGCTGGCAACATGGTGCTGGCTCTTGAGGATCTGTTCCGCACGCTGTTCCCCCTCCTGGTGACCCCGCTCTGTGCCTGGGCCTCCGTGACCTGACCTGACATGACCGAGATGCCGCTGTGTATGACCCAAGACCAGCAGGAGGCGACGGGGAGCCAAGGGTCGTCAGCCAAGGAGATCAAGGATGAGGTCAAGGGGTCACTGGAGGAGGACCTTGATGAAGAGGTGAAGAAGGCGTCATCAAGTAAGACCTCTGACGATGACGACAACGATGACAAACATGGCGGCGATGACACACGTAAGATAATGAATGATGACTTAACCTGTGTATGATGACTTAACCTGTATGATGACTTAACCTGTGTATGATGGCTTAACCTGTGTATGATGACTTAACCTGTGTATGATGACTTAACCTGTGTATGATGATGACTTAACGTGTGTATAACGATGACTTAAATTGTGTATGATGACTTAACCTGTGTATGATGATGACTTACCGTGTGTATGATGACTTAACGTGTGTATGATGATGACTTAACGTGTGTATGATGATGACTTAACGTGTGTATGATGATGACTTAACGTGTGTATGATGACTTAACCTGTGTATGAAGATGACTTAACGTGTGTATAATGATGACTTAACCTGTGTATGATGATGACTTACCGTGTGTATGATGACTTAACCTGTGTATGATGATGACTTAACGTGTATATGATGACTTAACCTGTGTATGATGATGACTTACCGTGTGTATGACTTAACCTGTGTATGATGATGACTTAACGTATATGATGATGACTTAACGTGTATGATGATGACTTAACGTGTGTATGATGATGACTTAACGTGTGTATGATGATGACTTAATGTGTATGATGATGACTTAACGTGTGTATGATGACTTAACCTGTGTATGAAGATGACTTAACGTGTGTATGATGATGACTTAACCTGTGTATGATGATGACTTACCGTGTGTATGATGACTTAACCTGTGTATGATGATGACTTAACGTGTATATGATGATGACTTAACATGTGTATGATGACTTAACCTGTGTATGATGACTTAACCTGTGTATGATGATGACTTACCGTCTGTATGATGGCTTAGCCTGTGTATGATGACTTAACCTGTGTATGATGACTTAACCTGTGTATGATGACTTAACCTGTGTATGATGATGACTTACCGTGTGTATAATGATGACTTAACCTGTGTATGATGGCTTAACCTATGTATGATGACTTAACCTGTGTATGATGATATAATGATAATGTATGGTGTTGACTTAATGTGTATGATGACTTTTAACACCTTAAGTAGAGGCAGTATTCCATTGAGTACGATGACTTAACCATTATGAGTACAATGACTTAACCCCTCTGAGTAATGGAGTTAACCTCATGAATATGATGACTTAACCCCTTGAGTACAATGACTTAACCCCTCTGAGTACGAGGAGTTAACCCCATGAATATGATGACTTAACCCCTTGAGTACGATGACTTAATCCCCGTACTCTCATTTAACACCCTGAGTACGATGACTGTATAATGAGTCACTTGGATTCCTATTGCTATTATTGTTAGAATCACGTTGAAGATTAACCACCTTAATCCTAGCCTAACCTAACCTATCCTAACCTAACCAACCTAACCTAACCTAACGTAACCTAATCAAACTTAACCTAACCTAGGCTAATACTGACCTAATCGAACCATTCCAAACCTTAGATTAAGTGTTTAATTAGGCATAGGTTTAAGTTAGGTTAAGTTAAAATAGATTAGGTCAGATTAGCGTTAGGATGATTAGGTTAGGTTAAATTAAGTTAGGTGTGTTATTTGATGTTACTTCAATATCACATTTCTCGCCTTTGAATATACACTACACTTTCTTGTTTACTAACGCACTCTTATCATCCCACTTCTTTGTTTACTAACGCACCCTTTATCATCCCACTTTGTTTACTAACGCACCCTTATCATCCCACTTTTTGCTTACTAACGCACTCTATCATCCCACTTCTTGTTTACTAACGCACTCTTATCATCCCACTTCTTTGTTTACTAACGCACTCTTATCATCCCACTTCTTGCTTACTAACGCACTCTTATCATCCCACTTCTTTGTTTACTAACGCACTCTGTCATCCCACTTCTTTGTTTATCATTCACGCACTCTGTCATCCCACTTTTTGTTTACTAACGCACTCTATCATCCCACTTCTTGTTTACTAACGCACTCTTATCATCCCACTTCTTTGTTTACTAACGCACTCTATCATCCCACTTTGCTTACTAACGCACTCTGTCATCCCACTTCTTTGTTTACTAACGCACTCTGTCATCCCACTTCTTGTTTTCTAACGCACTCTGTCATCCCACTTCTTTGTTTACTAACGCACTCTATCATCCCACTTCTTTGTTTACTAACGCACTCTGTCATCCCACTTCTTTGTTTACTAACGCACTCTATCATCCCACTTCTTTGTTTACTAACGCACTCTGTCATCCCACTTCTTTGTTTACTAACGCACTCTGTCATCCCACTTCTTTGTTTACTAACGCACTCTGTCATCCCACTTCTTTGTTTACTAACGCACCCTTATCATCCCACTTCAGTAACCTAACATTACCTAACCTAATCTAACCTAACTTAACCTAACCTAATCTAACTAAACATTACTTAATTTAATCTAACCTAACTTAACTTAATTATACCCACCCTAATCTTACTCAACTTAACATAACGTAACCTAACCTAACCTAACCTAACCTAACCTACCCTACCCTACCCTAACCTAACCCCTCCAGGCGGCAGTCCTAGCGTGTTTAATCATCACGTGAAATTGCGGGGTTTTGGGGGGGCTAATGTTCATATGATCCAAACACTACCATTTATCTTGTGTGTGGCTCCTTATGTTGCGTGTGGCTCCTCGTGTTGCGTGTGGCTCCTCATGTTGCGTGTGGCTCCTCATGTTGTGTATGGCTCCGCATGTTGCGTGTGGCTCCTTATGTTGCGTGTGGCTCCTCGTGTTGCGTGTGGCTCCTCATGTTGCGTGTGGCTCCTCATGTTGTGTGTGGCTCCGCATGTTGTGTATGGCTCCTCATGTTGCGTGTGGCTCCTCATGTTGCGTGTGGCTCCTCATGTTGTGTGTGGCTCCGCATGTTGTGTATGGTGCCTCATGGTGTGTGTGGCTCATGTGTGAGGTTCCTTATGTTGTGTGTGACTCATCATGTTGTGTGTGACTCATCATGTTGTGTGTGGCTCTTCATGTGGCTCCTCATGTTGGCCAGCGAACCTGACTCAGACAGATCAACACCTGACATCGTTTTGTTTACATTCTTTAATTTAGTGTGACAACCACAGGCAGTTAACATAGCTGGAAGTGTGTGTGTGGTTTTTGCTTCGTGTTTGTCTCAAGTCTGGCTTGTTTGTCTTTTGTGTTTGTTTAGAGTTTAGACCATCTGCCATGTCTGTGTCATGTAAACAACCATCTGCCGTGTCTGTGTCATGTAAACAAACCATCTGTCATGTTTCTGTCATGTAAACAACCATCTTGGATGATTTTGTTTGTCTTATATGGTGTTATATAATTATACGTGTTTTTATATGGGAATGTGTTCACCACTACTACCACCACCAACCACAACCACCACCAACTACCACCAACCACCATCACCAACCACCATCACCAACCACAACCACCACGTCCAGCTACAACCACCACCAACCACAAATGTTCCTCAACTCACACAAACGTTGCCAGTGTTTCCATCCCAAACATCCTTCATATAAATGTTGCAGCACAGTTAAACTCCATGTCGAGTGTGTTGGTCTGAGTGTGTCTATAAAGTGTCTCTGTTAAGTGTTTCTCGAGTGTTTTTATTATATACTTTTTTATGTACTATTTTACTTACATTACTTTTTTACTTTTATTACTTTTTACTTATATATAAATACTGTTTTGATAAATGCCATATACAGCACACACAATATATATATATATATATATATATATATATATATATATATATATATATATATATATATATATATATATATATATATATATATATATATATATATATATGTCAGTCTGCCAACTATCACTTCTAATACAACAGAGTCATTATGGGTTGGCGAAGGTTCGTCTAATGTAATTTCCATAAACGTGTCAGGGTGAGGTAGTTGAGATTTAATGCCTGGAACTAATGAGTGCCCCGTGTTGACGACATTGTGGAAAAAAAACAAAATTCAGTGTATTTGTTAACATTGGATGAAGTTCTCAAGAAAATAACAAAAAACATTAATCCCATCCATCTATGTTTGATATCCCTGTTCATCAGCAATAAAGTTATCTCAACCCTTAATGCTATAGTGACGTGTTACGGAAACTTCGCCAGACGGACCTTCGCTAGTTACCTGTAATCAGTGATATTATGGTAGAAATTTTTTATAACGATTGAAGTTATTGTGTTGTGGCCCAGGCGGCGCCCCACCAGACAGAGAACGTCCAGCCATTGGTCTTTTCCCCTCTTGGTGTCCTGGGGTAGTCTCCAGTAAAGTCAAACCTCCATATGCCGGACTTCTCTCTTCATATAATCTGCTAGATGAGGGGTTTCACGTTTAATGGTCCCTCAATGTTATGAACTTTCCTCTCTGTATAGTCCGTTAAATAGAGGTTTCACTGCAGTCCTAGTCTAGTCTTAGTAAGTCCCAGGAAGGGTGATAGTTGTCCTACGGTGATCAAAGGAGCTCCAGGTGACAGTACACTTCCCCCTACCACTGTAGACAGACCCTCACCCAGTAATGTTCAGTAGTGTCCCTCTCTCCCTGTCTCCCTTATTCCCTCATTCCCATACTTCCAAACTTACTCACTCCCTCATTCCTACATTCCTTCATTCCCTGTCACTCACTCACCCCTCCCTCACTACCTTCCCCTTTCACTTACTCATTTCCTCCTCCCTCCCTCTCTCACTGACTCCCTCCCTCCCTCACTGACTCCCCCTCACTCCCTCTATGCCTCCCTTACAGAAGGTTCTCTCTACGACAACAACAATTACCATGAGGAATGTCTCCGCTGTAACTCCTGCGGGCTCAACCTGACCGGACCTAACCAGACCCGGGCGAGGCGCTACAAGAACCAGTTCCTTTGTGACCTTCACTTTGCTGACGTTGCCCTCATGGAGACGTCAGACTTCCTGCAACAGCTGAGGTCCTTCAAGCCACAGAGTCTCGGGTGCGCTGTCGCCAGAAGGAAATCATCAACCACCCTCATCTTTCCTCTACCTCCTCAGGCCTGTGCAGGTGAGTTCCTTCCCCAAGAGGTGTAGGTGTAGTCCCCAGGAGGTTTAGTCCCAAGAAGGTGTAGGTGTAGTCCCCAGGAGGTGTAGGTGTAGTCCCCAGGAGGTGTTGATGTTGTCCGAAGTGGTGTAGGTGTAGATAACTCCTTGCAATAAAGTTTCTTCACATGAAAAGAATAATAAGAACTGAATGATTTTTATTGTCTCATTATAAGAGGCCGAATTAGCTCACCAGTCTTACTATCACTATTGCTGGTGGTCCGGATCTTTGGCCCCACACCTCGATAATGATCTAGAGTTACCAGTTCGAATTCTAGGTGGGTATTGGTGGAGTAATATTGATAGTAATGGTCATGTTTACATACCTATATGACCCCTCTTTCTCTGCTATCTTCCTTTCAGGTTTATGTAACTTTATGTTCGTCATCCATATATTCAATGGTGTGTCTCCCCCATTTCATAGATGAGTTCTGCCCTGGGTACCCGCACAGCCTCATACCAACTCCTGGGTACTGGATCGAGTGTGCAGGACAGACTGTACCCGACGATACCATCTGGGATGAGTCAGAACCCGAGCTGGAGGACGGGTCCCCCCAGAGCGACCACCCAGATAAGGCGGACCAGAACATCCAGGTGGGGACATCTAATATACTATGGGAATAGCCGTGTGTTTGTCTGTCTGTGTGTCTGTTCTGGGCAGCCGAAACGGCACAATAGTTTTTCATCAAACGTGGTGGAAAAATCGCAAAAAATTCGTAGAGTGGAACAAACCTGGTCCCATGTCGATGGTTTCTTTAGGAAGGCATTAATTAACCATTTTATATATGCTGAAAAACGATGCAAGTCTACAGACTTGGCGCACCCTCATTTGCTGTACGCTGTCAGCCGGACGGTGGTTGCGCGCTAGCCAAGCACGAGCGTTCAAACTTTCACCGGGCACGAAGGGCCCGCGATCACTTGTGTATACTTGGGTGTCTCAGAGGCATCTCAGAAAAATGTATACACACCGCCTAACACGTTTTCGTGGAGACGGTGTGAATGTTTGTATTATAATAGCAATTTTGTCCTCACTTGTGGAAGACATCACACATCAACACGTGAGGACAAAGTTGTTGTTATAATACAAACATTGACACCATCGCCACGAAAACTTGTTAGACAGTGTGTATACATTTTTCTGCAACGCCCTGAAATCTTAGAAGAGCTTATCAGAATAGATCATAGTATGAGTGTGGATGGTTGTACGTGTTGATAAGCCCAGTAGAGGTAATGGGTAGGTGATATCTGGTCAGGTGTACCTGCCGGTCACTCTGGTACAGGTATATAACAGTCCTGGAGGCCACAGCTCTCACTCAGTTGTGTATGGCCGTGAAAATTATCAACTTGTTGGTTCTTTCATTCTCTCTGTCTTATATCTTACCTTCTCTTTTTATTTTTTTACCTGTACAGTATATATAACCCCTTTACTGCTCTCTGGTAATCACACCTCCCTCAGTAGGAAGATCTGGGAGAGTCGTGTAGTCTGGCGCCAGTAACACAGGTTGTCCTCTTGCAGGTTTGTCCGGGCGGGCAGGTTCCCGTCATCAACGAGCCGTCGCGCCAGAAGACGTGTATTCAGGAGCAGTGGGAGAGGAATGGTCAGTTTGACTTGACCAGCATCGACCAGGAGACCTACGAGAAGTACTTCTATGGCTCTGAACATTGGAACTACTTCACCCAAGACGAGGACCTTGGCCCTGTCATACTCTCGCTCAAGCAGGAGACGTCCAACGGCAGAGACCAGTTCAGGTACAATACCTTGAGGGACCAATTTAAGTACCATGACTTCAGGGACCAGTTCAGGTATGAACGCGCTTCACTTTTAGGTAAAGTAGAAACTTTTTTTTAAGTCGTTTTAAGTGAGGATTAATACCCCGGGTGGGGGGCAACATTTCAGGGAACAGATCCAGCAGCAGCCACAACTGACTCTACCTGCCAGGGCGACTCTCGGCAACACTCATCCCTCAGATGCTCAACGATTTATACGTTATGTTTTTCTTCCTAAATGGAGATGAAGGAACACCTCAGACACTCCTCAGTACTGTCGTGACACATCAGTCATTACCATTTTGACAGTTACACATCACAGGACTTGAGTGAGCCAGTTAAAAGACAGTCAGACATCTCCAGTTAGGGGGAAACATTAACATGTATGTGTGAGTGACTTTAGGTCCTTGTGGGTGACGTCAGGGAGGACTCGTGGAGGCTTGAGGACCCAGGAAACAAGACCAGTGTAACGACCACAGAATTTCCATAGAATTTCACACCTGTCTGACCTGTGCTACACCTGTCTGACCTGTGCCACACCTGTCTGACCTGTGCCACACCTGTCTGACCTGTGCTACACCTGTCTGACCTGTGCTACACCTGTCTGACCTGTGCTACACCTGTCTGACCTGTGCCACACCTGTCTGACCTGTGCTACACCTGTCTGACCTGTGCTACACCTGTCTGACCTGTGCTACACCTGTCTGACCTGTGCTACACCTGTCTGACCTGTGCCACACCTGTCTGACCTGTGCCACACCTGTCTGACCTGTGCCACACCTGTCTGACCTGTGCCACACCTGTCTGACCTGCAGTGCCACACCTGTTCGACTCTGCCACACCTGTCTGACCCTGCCACACCCAGTCTGACCCAGCTACACCTGTCTGACCCAGCCACACCTGTCTGACCCAAAGTACTCCCAGCCTGACCTGTGCCACACCTGTCTGAATTTGTGCTACACCTGTCCACCTGTGCCACACCTGTCTGACCTGTGCTACACCTGTCTGACCTGTGCCACACCCTGTCTGGACCCTGTGCCACACCTGTTCGAATCGTGCCACACCTGTCTGACCCAGCACACCTGTCTGACCTGTGCTACACTCTGCCTGACTCCAGCACACCTGTTTGACCCAGCACACTCTGGTCTGACCCTGTGCTACACTCTGTCTGACCTAAAGCATACCTGTTCGACCCAGGGCACCTGTCTGACCTGTGCTACACCTTGCCTGACCTGTGCTACACCTGTCTGACCCAAAGCACACCTGTCTGACCTGTGCTACAATTGTCTGACCCCAGCACACCTGTTCGACCTAGCACACCTGTCTGACCTGTGCTACACCTGGTTCTGATGACCTGTGCTACACCCCTGTTCATCTGTGCCAAACCTGTCTGACCTGTGCCACACACCTGTCTGACCCAAAGCACCTGTCTGACCCAGCCACACCTGTCTGACCCAGCACACCTGTCTGACCTGCCACACCCATTCGACTTCAGCCACACCTGTCTGACCTGTGCCACACCTGTCTGACCCAGCTACACTTGTTCTTGGACCTGGCTGCACCTGCCTGACCTGTGCCACACCTGTCTGACCTGAGCCACACCTGTCTGACCTGTGCCACACCTGTCTGACCTGTGTCACACCTGTCTGACCTGTGCCACACCTGTCTGACTTGTGCCACACCTGTCTGTCTGTGACACACCTCTTTGACCTGTGCCACACCTGTCTGACCTGTGTCACACCTGTCTGACCTGTGCCACACCTGTCTGACCCACCCCACACCTACTGAGTCACGTGAAAGGAACTGAGCGTCCTTCATGACCACGTCTACTAAAAGAAAATAATTTGCATGTTACTTTTAACTCATAATTAATTTCAGTGTTAAATTTCTGTTCTATGTTAACTGCTTGTTTACACTGCTAACTATTTAAAAAAAAGTCTTAAATTTTGTTGGTAATAAATGAATGGCACTTGTTTGCTTTCTGAAGTCTTTAAAATCCTTCTCTTAAATAGTGATAAAAGTTTTAGATAATTTTTGAACTGTTCAGTGTTTTGTTTTAAGCTAATTATCATCTTCGTGTTTTTAACTAGATATTTGTTAATTATTTCGTCTCGGCACTATTATTATTATTATTATTATTATTATTATTATTATTATTATTATTATTATTATACATGGAATGCATTTAAAAACTCTTAATGTATTGGCCATATAAACTTTTTTCTACAATTGGTGAATTTTTTTCGAGATTTTTACTCAAACTCACGAAAATTTTGTCGATTTTTGAGATGTGGATTAAATTTTTATTCTTTTACAGTGAATTAAGTTGAGTATTTATGGTGTCCGTGTGTTTATTTTTCACCAACTGTTTTCATTGTTATTTTTGTCTAGTAAATATAATAATACTTAGCATGTGTATGAATATCTCTTTCAATGTTCATTATGTTTGTATATGTATGTATGCTGTGTATGTATGTCTGTATGTATGTGTGTGTGTGTGTGTGTGTGTGTATATGTTTGTATGTATATATGTTTGTCAGTATGTGTAGTTCTGTATGTTTGTTTATGTGTGGTTGTGTGTATGGTTCTGTATGTATGTGTGTGTGTATGTATGTATGTATGTATGTATGTATGTGTGTATGTATGTATGTGTGTATGTATGTATGTATGTATGGTTATGTCTGTCTGTCTGTCTGTCTGTCTGTCTCTGTGCCTTTGTCTGGTTGTTCAAGTACATATTTGAACGTTTTGCTGAGTTTTGCCGAGTGATACTTGATGTTGCTGGAAGTTGCTAAATGTTGCTGGATGCTACTGAGTGTTTCTGGATACTACTGAGTGTTGCTGGATGTTCCTGAGTGTTCCTGAGTGTTGCTAAGTGTTGCTGGATGCTACTGAGTGTTCCTGAGTATATGTCAGTGTTGATCGTTGCTCTTAACCTTCACCTTTTGCCCGGCCTCTATGCTTGCCCTCCGCCTCTTGCCCTTCTTGCTCTCTTCATAACACTAACTCCTCTCCTCCTCCTTCCCCACTCCTACAGGATCATGGTACGAGGGATATCCTACACGGTACACGGCCTGGTCCCCGCCTCCTGTGTGTTCGCTGATCGCTACAACAGAGAGGAGGTGGTGAGGTCTTTCGGCAGAGAGATAAACCTCAATCCGCCTCTGGTGTTAGGCCAGCTGCCAGACATCCCCGAGGAACTGCTCAAACTCGACCAGGTGGGTGGAGGATAAGGAGGAGATGAGAGAGAGAGAGGTTATCTTAAGGGAAGGGAAGGAGAAGAGAGGATGGGAGAGGAACGCTGATATGAATTATGAAGGATACTCACCCGGCTGCTCTCTTTGCCACAGGTGTTCATCAAGAGTGAGCTGAAGGTGGGTGTGGTGTACGTGAGGGAGGAACAGTATACAGAGGAAGAGATCCTGGACAACAACGACACCTCACCGCTGTTTGAAGAGTTCCTGCAGATCCTGGGCGACAAAGTGAGGTTAAAAGGTGAGGGATGTGAGAGGTGAGGGATATGAGAGGTGAGGGATGTGAGAGGTGAGGGATGTGATGGTGAGAGGCTAGAGAAGTATTGGTGAAAAGTGAGGAAAATGAAGTGATGCTAAAAGTAGAATTGAGATCTGAGGAAAGTGAAGTTGAAACTAAGACAAGAGGATCATGTGTGTCTGTCTGTCTGTCTGTCTGTGTTTAAAGGACCCATGATATTTGTGTCCAATATACACACTCGAAACCTAACCTAACCTAACCTACTCTACTCTTCCAGGCTTCGACAAGTACAAGGGCGGGCTGGACACTGTACACGACCTTACAGGACTCTATAGTGTGTACGCCCACTGGAGGAACATTGAGATTATGTTTCACGTCTCCACCTTACTGCCCTATGAGAAGCACGACCCGCAGAAGGTGAGTGAGGGTACTTTAACTTACTTTAGTCACAGAACTGTTTCATTATATTCTTCATTGTTTTGTGTAACACCCATGTACTGTCTGGATAACAGGATCGTCCTTGTGTCGTATAAGTCATCGTGGTAGTCATCATCTAACTCATCATCTTGGGTTATCATCTAAGTCATCATCTTGAGTCATCATCAAAGTCATCGTCTAAGTCATCATCATCTAAATCAACATCTTTAGTCTTCATGTTATTCATCCTATTGGTCATCGTCATCGTCTAACTCTCCTCCTCCTTGTCGTTCCACAGTTACAGCGGAAACGACACATCGGAAACGACATCGTGTGTGTGGTGTTCCTGGAGGCTGACAACACCCCCTTCTCCCCGGCCTGCATCAAGTCCCATTTCCTTCACACCTTCATAGTGGTCAGAACGAGTCCCAGGATCAAATTCAAACCCACTCGGTATGAGGTGAGTCCTGTGGGCAAAGTGGGTTCGCTGTGGGTTGATTCTACACATGGTGGATTGGATATACATATTGTGGGTTGTGGATATGCACACTGTTTGAATTTGTTTATTTTATAAATATTTCCTCTAGATTGACGATTTTGCAGTCTTTGTTTACATTGGGTGCACCTGTTAGTTCCAGCACGCACCTCAGAGATAATGTTACTTTCTTGGGGGTCCAACAGGTAGCAGTGGTGTCTAGGGATGAAGTTGGGGCCTACAAACCGTACTTATGGGAGCAGAGTTGTTTCGAGAAGGGCCCCATGTTTCGTGAGTGGCTCCTGACCAAGATCGTGAATGGGGAGAGGGCCTCTTACTCTGCCCCAAAGTTCGCCCGTATGCAGGACCGAACCCGGTCACAGATGCTGGAAGACCTCGTCAATAATCTTCAGAACCATGCTGAGACTGGCCAGATTCCCAAACCTTACAGGTAGGTGATATTCCCCTGATAGAAGGAGAGAGAGAGAGAGGGGGGGGGGGGAGAAACGGACAGAGAAGATAGAGAGACAGAAAGAGAGAGAGAGAGAAAGAGAGAGAGAGTGTGTCTCTTTTTCATCTTTCATCTTCCGTCATTTTGTTCTCTTATATCAACATTATCTCAATACTGCATTAGTTTCTTTTCCTCCACCACCACTTCTCCACCTCCCCACCTCCCCACCTCCACCATCACTTCTCCACATCCACCACCCCCTCCTATTCTCCACCATCACTTCACCATCTCTTTCTGTTCTTAAGTATATTTCCAGTATGTGTCACCATTATATGTCTCAATCTTCACCTTATTAACACTCTTCCTCCTTCATCAGACTTTATAATTACATTTCTAAGTTATTTCTGTTTGTCCGTCAATGCCCATCTGTGCCTGACTGTCTCATTGGTGTTGGCAGACGCGGCTCTTGGCGGCCCATAGGTCATATGCGTCCCTCGTCGCCACTGCTGGACTCAGTTCGCGACTTGTTCGAGGGCCATGACCAACTGGCCAAAGACTTCACCCGTGCCTTCCACAACAGCGAAAACCAGTTCAACAATATGCTCTATGACGTCACCTTCATGGTCGGCGCTGGCAAGGAAAAGTGTAAGCTCTTTGGGGTGAGAGCGATCCTTGGCGTCCGCAGCAGGTGAGTGTTTGTAGTGGCTGACGGAGGGCTGACAGGGTGAGGGACAGACAGGGTGAGTGACTAACACAGTGGGGGGCTGACAGGGCCCCCAAAATAATGACACTAGAAGAATATAAATTGGTTGTTAGGCATTACTGTACTCTCTCCCTACTCTCCCTCCTTCTATCTCCCTACCCTTTCTACTCTCTCTTCCTACCCTCCCCACCACCCCCTACTCTCCCTACCACCCCCTACCTCTCCCTACCACCCCTTACCTCTACCTCCCCCCACTCCCTCCCCTCTCTCCCCCCCTCTCCCCTACCCCACCTCCCCCCAACTCCCCCTCACCCTCCTCTACCACCCCTCTCTCCCTACTCACCACTTTCCCCCCCCTTCTACCCCTACCTCTCCTCCACCCACACCCCCCTCTCTCCTCCCCTCTCTCCCCTACTCTTTCACCCCTCAGTCCCCCCACCTCCCTACCACCCCTTACCTCTCTACCACCCCCTACTCTCCCTACTCATCTCCCACTCTCTCCCTAATGACCGTCCATCTCGCAGGGTGTTCCAGGAGATGCTCTATGGGTTCAGTACAGGGTTCGGATCACCGCAGGTCTCGGTGGCGGACATACTGGCTCGGGCTGTCCCCACCCTCCACTCTCCCTCACACAAACCTAAGAGCTCCAACTTCCTCCAGGTGAGTATTTATTGTCTGTAGGTGAGTATTTGGTGCACCTAGGTGAGTATTTAGTGCCCCTAGGTAAGTATTTTTGTCTCAAGGTGAGTATTTGGTGTCCCTAGGTGAATATTTTTGTCTCTAGGTGAGTATTTTTGTCCCTAGGTGAGTATTTTTGTCTTTAGGTGAGTATTTAGTGTCCCTAAGTCAGTATTTACTCTCAGGTTAATGAACTTAACCTAAAACTAAACTTAATTTCTGAGATTGTAAATTTTCTTTCGATTCCTGATGATGAGGTAAACATTCACCTGTACTGTACTTTTACCTCCTGACCTCCTACACCTCTTCCTCTATGACCTCCTCCTTCACCTCTTCCTCCATGACCTCCCCTTCCTTCATGACCTCCTTTTCCTCCTACAGGTGCCAGACATCGAGACACCACGACCTAAAAGTGTACCAAACTCCCCTATCGTGATGCGCGCCTTCTCCCGCCTCGGCACTCTGACCTCAGGCTGGGGAAGGTCCTCGAAGAAGCATGACCGCCTTTCCGTCGAGGACAAGAAGAAATGGGCTTCCTCACAGGACTGTTCAGGTGGGTCATGATCCCTGACAGCCCACCTACAGACACTCAGAGATCATAACAGATACTCATAAATACTCACAGACAGCCACAGATACTCACAGACAGCTACAGATGGTCACAAACAGCTACAGATACTCTCAAACAGCTACAGATGCTCACAAACAGCTACAGATACTCACAAACAGCCCTTAAGCATAGTAAGAGACGCACTAATGTTGATGGTTTATGTACTGTAGAATATTAAGGTAAATTATACAAAGTTTATCTCTTAATATAAATATAATTATGAGTTGTACCTAAAATTATTTATAATATTTTTTTTTATAATAATTATCTGAGTACTGATTAAAAATGTATTAATTTCCAAACGGGCCTATCAAAAAACAATGTCTAAATTTGAATATATAAGTATTTAATATCTAGGCATTGTGTTTTGGATTACTGTTTATGATATATGAATAGATACGTATTTATATATTTCCTATAATAACATTGTAGGAGTTATTAGAAGATAAGTTATATTAGTTTGTTATTTTAAGTTAATGTTTGGATATTTTTACTTGTTGTTTTGGATACTTAGTTATTTTCAACACTTGGTTATGTCTCTTCGTTACCTCTTTATTCTTCTTATTTTTTCTTTAGTTCTCTTCTATTCCTCTATCCATTATTTATATACAAGTGGTAGAATAGTATAGTAAATAAGCTGTTTGTTTATGGCTTAATATGCAGATAAGTGTTATGATGTGTACTTAGATTTTGTAAGTAAAGAGACCAAGAGACATAATTTTTAAGGTTTGGTTAGGTTAGGTTTTTAGGTCAGTAGAGAAAACAGTAAACATTGCAAGATGGAATGAATTAAGTTAGAATATTTAATAAAATTCCATAGAAAAACTAGGATGTGAAATTACTTAAATTGAGAAGTGGGGGAAGTGGGGGAAGTGAGAGATGAGGCGAGGAGTCAGAGGTGAGGGGGGAGGGGTAGAGTGAAAGGTGAGGTGAGAGAGGAAGATTTGAGAGGTGAGGCAAGGAGTGAGAGATAAAGGGAGAGGATTAAAGAAAGACAAAGATACAAACAAAGAGAGAAGGGGAATTTAGAGATAAAGAGAATGTAGAGAGAGAGAGAGAGAGAGAGAGAGAGAGAGAGAGAGAGAGAGAGAGAGAGAGAGAGACCGATAAGAGGGACGTGGGTGCTTCTAGCAGGCAAGGACGGCAAGGAGAGGCAGGGAGACAAGAATGCCCTGGCGGTCCCTCGACTGAGCGTGTGTGCTGACGGAGGCAAGGTGGACCGGGCGAGGCTCTGCCAGGCGGAGGTACGTGTGTTGGTGCCCCAGACCAGCGAGCGGCGCCAGACCCAAGTACGGTAACTCCCAAGACACGTGCACGACCCACCACCACCACAACCACCACCTCCCCTACAGCACGTGTGTTCGTCCTCACCATCACTATCACCACCATACCACCACCAGCTGTTCACCCTCACTACCACCACCAACACCACTATTTATTATCATCAGCCATCACCAATCATCATCATCACCATCACACTGCTTAGGGTAGATTCATTCATGTACACACACACACACACACACACACACACGCTCTTGTTGTATTGTACACACTCATATGTATATACAGACTTGTTGTTACATACACACTTACATGTGTACACAAGCTCTTGTTGTTATGTACACATACTCACATGGCACATTATGTACACCATCACATCCACGACTGTTACCATACACCTGAGTGTAGGCACGTATCCAGCACACACCTTCATGCGATCTTGTTGCTTTGTACACACACACACACACCAAGTGTTCCACCAACTTCGCCACACCCTACAGCCCACACACACACATACACACACCACTATATATAGTATTCCTGTGCAGATATCAAGAATAAGAATTATTTTGCAAGCTACAAATATCCAAATAGAATACTGAAAGGTTTAATACATCATAAACCCCTTTAGGTGCAGTTGTTTGGATTAATTTAGTTATGCCTGAAGTGCTAGTTTCTAGGAGTGTTTTCTTTGATGCCCATCACAGAAAATGTAATTGAAGCGTAAATTAATGTATTTGTTTAATATCGACCAAAACGCTTTTATATGATGAAACACAATAAATAAATAAGAAATAAAGATCTGAATATACAGTAGTAGATTTGTTGTCAAGAACACACTTTAGTTTACTTAAATAAGTCAGGAAAACTACTAAAACACTTTAGCCACAGGAATTGATGGACAAAGTAAATACTCCAATCACTTAAAATAACGGAACCTTTGTAATTTTTTCTTTTACAAATTCACAATACTAATATAATGATCCACTATGTGCATCAGCAAGGTTTTCTTCTCAGCCTGTGGTGGGTCTTAAGTTTGCTCAGTGATGGTCAGTTGTCGGTCCACCTGACACTAATCCACCAGCTTCCAGTATGCAATTTCCCTGATGGCCGAGGTGGTCAGGCCATGACGGGGGAAAGGGTGTTAATGCTCGGTTTAAATTCCCTCCACTGTTAACTACAGTCTTGCTGAGGACTACTTTGAACCTTTATACTCTTCTCGCTTCCATGGCTTGAGCTGGTAAACTGTTCCATGGGTCTATCACTCACTATTTGATACGCTT